>NC_092149.1:13087460-13194960 GCF_045791955.1 Oncorhynchus clarkii lewisi | reverse complement strand
ATGGAATGGCTGATTCATCTGTTCTTCATTCACCCATCACTCACACACACACACACACACACACACACACACACACACACACACACACACACAGGCACACACACACACACACACACACACACACACATTTCTATGCTCCTTATTCAGTCCATTCATTCAACATGTCCCGCCCATCTATCCAATTCTCATCTCTCTCATTCCCTGCTTCCAACTTCTCAACCTTTTTCATTCCCTCATTCCTAACCGTATATAATAGAACAGTTCTCTCTTTATGTTCCTAACTCTCTCCTTCCCTCCTCTATCTGAGAGTTGCAGCAGCCCCCCTCCCCCTCCTCCCTCCCTCTCTACTCACCTCAGAGCAGAAGATAAGATCTATGATATGTGTAGCTGACCGGCTGGGTCCTGATGTGAGACTGATGTGAGACAGAGAGAAGAAAAGTTTCCTCTTAAAGTGAAAAACACCCCCTCAAGCAGAGCAGACACATGATCAGCCCACAAGCAGCCATTGACGCCCTGAAATGAGGTCAGCTCCACCCAAACCTGCTCCATCAGACTTGATCTCAAATGGTCATGTGCCAATGCTATCATTTGCATTAATTCATGTTTTAAAGGTCAATATTATGTTCAATCTTGTTTTGAGGGTGTGAATAGAGAAGCTTATTCCTTAATTGTATTTGGCATGTGTTTGCTTGTTTAATAGGCCAGGCCTTGTGTAATAGGCCAGGCCCCAGCTGTGGTAACCTTCTATGTTATAACACTCCAACATGTTGTCGCCCTCCATGTTGCCTTCCACAAACCTGGGGTTGATTTGTTCTCTACAAACTGTGTGGAAAGTGGAGCTGTGGAGATTCCAGACGGCTCTAAAAATGGGTAATGTGAGTCACAGCTCTGAGGAATGCCCTTATTTGCGTGTGTGTTTGTTAGAGCATGCCCCTCTTTATATCACCACAGAGAGCACGCCTCTTATATATCCAGCCCAACTGTTGCGTAACCTAACCACTATTTTCCATCTCTCTGCTACAAAACCCTGGGCTGCATTTTCATTTCAAAACGTTGTCCCCTCCTCTCTGTCCTGTTTCACTCCCCTTTGTAGATCTGAGAAGGCAGGCTAGGTGTAAGCATTGGCCCCACCTAGTGTCTGCCATATTGCTTTTATTCACAGCATACCTATTAGATCTTTGAAGTGGAGTGAGCTTGGGCAGAAGGGAAAATACACATTTTTGGAATGAAATGCAGCCCTGCTTGTTGTCATCACTATACAATCTCAGATATGTGCGTTACAATAGTGCTGTAAGAAAAGTGAAGACAGCTTGTTTGGCTCTAGCAGTACTACTATTACTATGCCTGCTCTAGAAGTTCTACTATTAGTATGCCTGCTCTAGCAGTACTACTATTACTATGCCTGCTCTAGTAGTACTACTATTACTATGCCTGCTCTAGTAGTACTGCTATTACTATGCCTGCTCTAGTAGTACTACTATTAGTATGCCTGCTCTAGAAGTACTACTATTAGTATGCCTGCTCTAGCAGTACTACTATTACTATGCCTGCTCTAGAAGTACTACTATTACTATGCCTGCTCTAGTAGTACTACTATAACTATGCCTGCTCTAGTAGAACTACTATTAGTATGCCTGCTCTAGAAGTACTACTATTAGTATGCCTGCTCTAGTAGTACTACTATTACTATGCCTGCTCTAGAAGTACTACTATTAGTATGCCTGCTCTAGCAGTACTACTATTACTATGCCTGCTCTAGAAGTACTACTATTACTATGCCTGCTCTAGCAGTACTACTATTACTATAACTGCTCTAGTAGTACTACTATTAGTATGCCTGCTCTAGTAGTATTACTAGAATGCCTGCTCTAGTAGTACTACTATTACTATGCCTGCTCTAGTAGTAAAACTATTACTATGCCTGCTCTAGTAGTACTACTATTACTATGCCTGCTCTAGTAGTAAAACTATTACTATGCCTGCTCTAGTAGTACTACTTTTACTATGCCTGCTCTAGTAGTACTACGATTAGTATGCCTGCTCTAGGAGTATTACTAGTATACCTGCTCTAGTAGTACTACTATTAGTATGCCTGCTCTAGTAGTACTACTATTAGTATGCCTGCTCTAGTAGTACTACTATTAGTATGTCTGCTCTAGTAGTACTACTATTGGTATGCATGCTCCAGTACTACTATTAGTATGCCTGCTCTAGTAGTTCTACTATTAGTATGCCTGCTCTAGTAGTACTACTATTAGTATGCCTGCTCTAGTAGTACTACTATTAGTATGCCTGCTGTAGCGGTACTACTATTAGTATGCTTGCTCTAGCAGTACTACTATTTCTATGCCCACTCTATCAGTACTACTATTAGTATACCTGCTCTAGTAGTACTACTATTACTATGCCTGCTCTAGTAGTACTACTATTAGTATGCCTGCTCTAGTAGCTTTACTAGTATGCCTGCTCTAGCAGTACTACTATTAGTATGCCTGCTCTAGCAGTACTACTATTGATATGCTTGCTCTAGTAGTACTATTTATAGTATGCATGCTCTAGCAGTACCTACTATTAGTATACCTGCTCTAGCAGTACTACTATTACTATGCCTGCTCTAGCACTACTACTATTAGTATACCTGCTCTAGTAGTACTATTTATAGTATGCATGCTCTAGTAGTACTATTTATAGTATGCCTGCTCTAGTAGTGCTACTATTAGTATGCCTGCTCTAGTAGTACTACTATTACTATGCCTGCTCTAGTAGTACTACTATTACTATGCCGGCTCTAGTAGTACTACTATTACTATGCCTGCTCTAGTAGTACTACTATTACTATGCCTGCTCTAGTAGTACTTCTATTAGTATGCCTGCTCTAGTAGTACTACTGTTAGTATGCCTGCTCTAGTAGTACTTCTATTAGTATGCCTGCTCTAGTAGTACTACTGTTAGTATGCCTGCTCTAGTAGTACTTCTATTAGTATGCCTGCTCTAGTAGTACTACTGTTAGTATGCCTGCTCTAGTAGTACTTCTATTAGTATGCCTGCTCTAGTAGTACTACTATTACTATGCCTGCTCTAGTAGTACTACTATTACTATGCCTGCTCTAGCAGTACTACTATTAGTATGCCTGCTCTAGTAGTACTACAATTAGTATGCCTGCTCTAGTAGTACTACTATTAGTATGACTGCTCCAGTACTACTACTTGTGCAGCTTAACTAGGTCTTTCCTTGCAGAGTATCTCTTTATTACGGCTAGACCTCTCCCCATCTTTACAACCATTGAATGTTTTGACCATGACATGTTTACAATCTAAGGTTACGCCAAGTAATTCAGTCTCCTGAACTTATTCAGCAGCCACACCATTCATTACCAGATTCAGCTGAGGTCTAGTACATAAGGAATGATTTGTACCAAATACAATGCTCTTAGTTTTAGAGATGTTCAGGACCAGTTTATTACTGGCCACCCATTCCAAAACAGACTGCAACTCTTTGTTAAGGGTTTCAATGACTTTATTAGCTGTGATTACTGATGCCTATATGGTTGAATCATCAGCAAAATGGACACACATGCTGTGTTTAATGCCAGTGGCAGGTCATTGGTAAAAATAGAAAAGTGTAAAGGGGCTAGAGAGCTGCCCTGCGGTACACCACACTTTACATGTTTGACATTAGAGACGCTTCCATTAAAGAAAACCCTTTGAGTTCTATTAGATAAATAGATCAGAATCCACATTATAGCGGTTGAAAAAAGGTTGAAAAGCCATAGCATTTAAGTTTTTTCAACAACAGGTTATGGTCAATAATATCAAAGGCTGCACTGAAATCTAACAATACAGCTCCCATAATCTTCTTATTATCAATTTATTTCAACCAATCATCTGTCATTTCTGTCAGTTCAGTACATGTTGATTGCCCTTCTCTATAAGCATGCTGAAAGTCTGTTGTTAATTTGTTTACAGAGAAATAGCATTGTATTTGGTCAAACACTATTTTTTACAACAGTTTGCTAAGAGCTGGCAGCAAGCTTATAGGTCTGTTGTTAGATCCAGTAAAGGCAGCTTTACCACTTGGCTTCCCTCCAGGCCTGAGGACAAAGACTTTCCTCCTGGCATTTCCTGCCTAAGTATACCCACTTTGCCAATTAAATAATCATTAAAATAATTGTCAACATCAAATGGTTTTGTGGTGAATAAGCCATCTGATTCGATGAAAGATGGAGTTGAATTTGTCCTTCTGCTCATCATTTAATTTAAAGTACTCCAAAGTTTCATTCATCATTCTTTATATCATTGATTTTGGCTTCATGAAAATCCTAAAATATACAGAAACATTTTTAATGCCAAATATACATGTATTTGGACTCAGTTTGTATTTGTTTGTATATACATGTATTTGGACAGTTTCCTCAAGTTCTGTAGGTTATTGGAGGTCGCTGCATTGTCATCAACTCCAATTGATACTACAGTTTCTTAAATATCATAGGCTACGAGTAATAACAACACTTGTAATTGGCTTCAATAAGTAGGCCTACCTGTCTTTATGCAACGCAATTCACCTCAAATGAAAAAATACTACAGGCTAAATTGTCAAATGCACGTTCTCAATAAGCAAGATATAGCCTATGGCTAACGTTGATCAGGACAAGCAAACAACATTTAAGTAGAGAAGGAAGTGCACCCCAAACCCAATGGGGCCAGTCCTAAATTAAGCAATGTAGCTTATTGACATACATGGGAATGGTCCATATTAGAAAGAAATATTGTAGGAATATTTAACTAGAAAAGTCTGTGTGATGAGCTGTAATAATATACATCCTGGAAACTTCATGTTGTTTTTTTCTTGCTGGTAAACAAATCACATTGCAGTTTCAGCACAGTACAATAGAGAAAAGGTCTACTACATGACTGTCAGTGACAAGAACAAAAATAAGTTGAATCAGATACGCACACTCAGAAATGAGACTATCGTATGCGATGACCGGGGAACACCTTTTCAAACTTTCTCTTCTTGATTAGTAATTAAGTAATAGCGTTATTCGTTAATCACCGATATGCCCCCCTTGGCCGGAGGAGGGGGGTACACCATCAACCTACAACACAACCATCCATTGATTACCATCCGGAACAAACACAAACAGATTAGAATTCTGCTTATGACAGGGTTGTTTGTATTCATTAGGGTACACCGAAGCAAAATGCTTTGCAACAGAAAATAAAAACGAACGTTTCTTATTGGACAATTTCAGATAATCCCTCCCTATTTCAGTCATTTTTTTATTTTTGGTGCCTAATGAACATGACCCAGGACTAGGAGATAGATAAACGTCGTACTTTACGATTGGTCCAGTGAAGATGGGTTGGAGCTCAGCCATATCATCGTCTCCGTCATAAGAACGTGATGGTCTGCTGCCGTGTGGCCATGCGCCTCTGCACCGTTGGAGACGATGTGTTGTTAGTTTTAGTGTAGTTGTTGTTGTTGTTGTTACCTACATGAAAGGGATGCAACCAAGATCTTGGTGAAGGGATTGTTTAAAATAAATTGTTAGTTGAAAATCTGATTTCGAATAAAGGCAACAGGCCATATTTTGTTAGCTAGTCTCAAAAGGCTCTAAGATGTTAATCTTCCATGGAGAGAGGGCTCACCCTTTCTTTTGTTGCTTTGTTATAGTTGACCAATCTCCTGGCAGCTTCATCAAATGACAGTTTGGTGGGGAACTTGTTGACATTTTGTTGAACGTGAGGTAACACTTGGTTTATTTAGCAAAAATATATGACATAGAAAGGATTCTCCAAACATAGAGTCGATGTTGATAAGTTTTGTAAACAACAAACATTCATCCATCTATGTACAGACTACTGATGTTAGCAACTGGCATGGGTTGTTCACAGTTTGACTGACACCTGTATGTAGAGCGTCTGCAGGCCTCGTACCTCCCTCGTGGTGGGTCATTTTGAATTAGGTGGGGAGCGGCAGACATTCCTCTGGGCTGGTCTGGAAGAAGAGAACGGGCAGCTTCCTCAAGCTGCACCACTGACAGCTAATCAGCTCCGCAGCCTCACCTTCTCCAGTGTCCCCCTCAGGACTTGGGTAATAAAGCACTGGAACGTCACATAACTGTTAGGTTGGCTAAATTCCAGTAACTTTTGTAAAATTCCAAGGTTCTCCTGAAAACACAGTTGGAAGATTCCAGAAAACAGGAGGGAATAAGCAGGAGTACTTACAATGACCATCCTGCGAAGAGTCCCTATTCTCACACTACTACAGTCTAGGATGATGCGGTCTAACTTGTAGTGAAAGATCCTGTGTTTTTTCCTGAGTGTTGAGTCATCAGGTATTTGGTCTCCAAACTGTACTTGACTTGCCAACACCACCTGATTCCTCCTCAACTGGTCATTTATATTCAGCTGCTTCCTTTTCCAGCTAGATGTCAGGAACAGTATGTTTCTCAAAGGTAAACTTTACGATCCTGAACACACAAAAAGTAAGAGGGGACTTGGTCACAACGGCCGGCAAAAACAACTTAAGAACCCTATCTTGGTGAATACAAAACCACCCAGTAATGTCATTTTCTGCCAAGCAAAACAACCCACAAGGTTAACTTGAGAGAGCCGATCAAGTTGAGTTCTCAAAGACATTGTGACAGACTCAATGAAGCCAGAGTCCATGTTCTTTATAAGTCACTATCCTAAGGTGGTGTGTTCGAAATAACTAGTTTATTTACAAAACAGGGTGCAGGCAAACTACAGGTCCAGGGCAGGCAGAGGTCAGTAATCCAGAGCAGAGTCCGAGAGGAACAGAACGGCAGACAGGATCAGGGTCAGGGCAGGCAGAGGTCAGTAATCCAGAGCAGAGTCCGAGAGGTACAGAACGGCAGACAGGCTCAGGGTCAGGGCAGGCAGAGGTTAGTAATCCAGAGCAGAGTCAGGGAGGTACAGAACGGCAGGCAGGTTCAGAATGTTCAATACTGGGAAAACTAGAAAACAGAGACTAGAGCGAAAACAGGAGTACAGGAAAACCGCTGGTAGGCTTGACTAGATAAGACGAACTGGCAACAGACAAACAGAAAACACAGGCCGACAGAGATGGCCGCCTCGCTTCGCGTTCCTAGGAAACTATGCAGTTTTTTGGTTTTTTGACGTGTTATTTCTTACATTGGTACCCCAGGTCATCTTAGGTTTCATTACATACAGTCGAGAAGAACTACTGAATATAAGAGCAGCGTCAACTCACCATCAGTACGACCAAGAATATGACTTTCGCGAAGCGGATCCTGTGTTCTGCCTTTCACCCAGGACAACGGAATGGATCCCAGCCGGCGACCCAAAAAAACGACTTCGTAAAAGGGGGAAACGAAGCGGTCTTCTGGTCAGACTCCGGAGACGGGCACATCGTGCACCACTCCCTAGCATTCTTCTCGCCAATGTCCAGTCTCTTGACAACAAGGTTGATGAACTCCGAGCAAGGGTAGCATTCCAGAGGGACATCAGAGACTGTAACGTTCTTTGCTTCACGGAAACATGGCTCACCGGAGAGACGCTATCGGAGTCGGTGCAGCCAGCTGGTTTCTCCACGCATCGCGCCGACAGAAACAAACATCTTTCTGGTAAGAAGAGGGGCGGTGGCGTATGCTTCATGGTTAACGAGACGTGGTGTGGCCACAACAACATACAGGAACTCAAGTCCTTCTGTTCACCTGATTTAGAATTCCTCACAATCAAATGTCGACCGCATTATCTACCAAGGGAATTCGCTGATTCGGTGAGCGAGTTCAGTACAATGTGCGTTGAAGATGTCATTCCCATAGCAACGATCAAAACATTCCCAAACCAGAAACCGTGGATTGATGGCAGCATTCGCGTGAAACTGAAAGCGCGAACCACTGCTTTTAATCAGGGCAAGGTGACCGGAAACATGACTGAATACAAACAGTGTAGCTATTCCCTCCGCAAGGCAATCAAACAAGCTAAGCGTCAGTATAGAGACAAAGTAGAATCTCAATTCAACGGCTCAGACACAAGAGGTATGTGGCAGGGTCTACAGTCAATCACGGATTACAAAAAGAAAACCAGCCCCGTCACGGACCAGGATGTCTTGCTCCCACGCAGACTAAATAACTTTTTTGCCCGCTTTGAGGACAATACAGTGCCACTGACACGGCCCGCAAACAAAACATGCGGACTCTCCTTCACTACAGCCGACGTGAGGAAAACATTTTAGCGTGTTAACCCTCGCAAGGCTGCAGTTCCAGACGGCATCCCCAGCCGCGCCCTCAGAGCATGCGCAGACCAGCTGGCCGGTGTGTTTACGGACATATTCAATCAATCCCTATCCCAGTCTGTTGTTCCCACATGCTTCAAGAGGGTCACCATTTTTCCTGTTCCCAAGAAAGCTAAGGTAACTGAGCTAAACGACTACCGCCCCGTAGCACTCACTTCCGTCATCATGAAGTGCTTTGAGAGACTAGTCAAGGACCATATCACCTCCACCCTACCTGACACCCTAGACCCACTCCAATTTGCTTACCGCCCAAATAGGTCCACAGACGATGCAATCTCAACCACACTGCACACTGCCCTAACCCATCTGGACAAGAGGAATACCTCCAAGCTCGTCCAAGCTCGTCATCAAGCTCGAGACCCTGGGTCTCGACCCCGCCCTGTGCAACTGGGTACTGGACTTCCTGACGGGCCGCCCCCAGGTGGTGAGGGTAGGCAACAACATCTCCACCCCGCTGATCCTCAACACTGGGGCCCCACAAGGGTGCGTTCTGAGCCCTCTCCTGTACTCCCTGTTCACCCACGACTGCGTGGCCACGCACGCCTCCAACTCAATCATCAAGTTTGCGGACGACACAACAGTGGTAGGCTTGATTACCAACAACGACGAGACGGCCTACAGGGAGGAGGTGAGGGCCCTCGGAGTGTGGTGTCAGGAAAATAACCTCACACTCAACGTCAACAAAACTAAGGAGATGATTGTGGACTTCAGGAAACAGCAGAGGGAACACCCCCCTATCCACATCGATGGAACAGTAGTGGAGAGGGTAGTAAGTTTTAAGTTCCTCGGCGTACACATCACAGACAAACTGAATTGGTCCACCCACACAGACAGCATCGTGAAGAAGGCGCAGCAGCGCCTCTTCAACCTCAGGAGGCTGAAGAAATTCAGCTTGTCACCTAAAGCACTCACAAACAATCGAGAGCATCCTGTCGGGCTGTATCACCGCCTGGTACGGCAACTGCTCCGCCCACAACCGTAAGGCTCTCCAGAGGGTAGTGAGGTCTGCACAACGCATCACCGGGGGCAAACTACCTGCCCTCCAGGACACCTACACCACCCGATGTTACAGGAAGGCCATAAAGATCATCAAGGACAACAACCACCCGAGCCACTGCCTGTTCACCCCGCTATCATCCAGAAGGCGAGGTCAGTACAGGTGCATCAAAGCTGGGACCGAGACACTGAAAAACAGCTTCTATCTCAAGGCCATCAGACTGTTAAACAGCCACCACTAACATTGAGTGGCTGCTGCCAACACACTGACTCAACTCCAGCCACTTTAATAATGGGAATTGATGGGAAATGATGTAAAATATATCACTAGCCACTTTAAACAATGCTACCTAATATAATGTTTACATACCCTACATTTTTCATCTCATATGTATACGTATATACTGTACTCTATATCATCTACTGCATCTGTATGTACTACATGTATCACTAGCCACTTTAACTATGCCACTTTGTTTACATACTCATCTCATATGTATATACTGTACTCAATACCATCTACTGTATCTTGCCTATGCCGCTCTGTACCATCACTCATTCATATATCTTTATGTACATATTCTTTATCCCCTTACACTTGTGTCTATAAGGTAGTAGTTTTGGAATTGTTAGCTAGATTACTTGCTGGTTATTACTGCATTGTCGGAACTAGAAGCACAAGCATTTCGCTACACTCTCATTAACATCTGCCAACCATGTGTATGTGACAAATAACATTTGATTTGATTTGATTTAAATGCACTGGGGTTAACGGGGAAGATGGGCGACCCGTTTGAAACCCATTAAATCAAATCAAATCAATCAAATCAAATCAAATTTTATTTGTCACATACACATGGTTAGCAGATGTTAATGCGAGTGTAGCGAAATGCTTGTGCTTCTAGTTCCGACAATGCAGTAATAACAAGTAATCTAACTAACAATTCCAAACTACTGTCTTGTACACAGTGTAAGGGGATAAAGAATATGTACATAAGGATATATGAATGAGTGATGGTACAGAGCAGCATAGGCAAGATACAGTAGATGGTATCGGGTACAGTATGTACAAATGAGATGAGTATGTAAACAAAGTGGCATAGTATAGTATAAAGTGGCTAGTGATACATGTATTACATAAGGATACCGTCGATGATATAGAGTACAGTATATACGTATGCGTATGAGATGAATAATGTAGGGTAAGTAACATTTATATAAGGTAGCATTGTTTAAAGTGGCTAGTGATATATTTACATCATTTCCCATCAATTCCCATTATTAAAGTGGCTGGAGTTGAGTCAGTGTCAGTGTGTTGGCAGCAGCCACTCAGTGTTAGTGGTGGCTGTTTAACAGTCTGATGGCCTTGAGATAGAAGCTGTTTTTCAGTCTCTCGGTCCCAGCTTTGATGCACCTGTACTGACCTCGCCTTCTGGATGATAGCGGGGTGAACAGGCAGTGGCTCGGGTGGTTGATGTCCTTGATGATCTTTATGGCCTTCCTGTGACATCGGGTGGTGTAGGTGTCCTGGAGGGCAGGTAGTTTGCCCCCGGTGATGCGTTGTGCAGACCTCACTACCCTCTGGAGAGCCTTACGGTTGAGGGCGGTGCAGTTGCCATACCAGGCGGTGATACAGCCCGCCAGGATGCTCTCGATTGTGCATCTGTAGAAGTTTGTGAGTGCTTTTGGTGACAAGCCGAATTTCTTCAGCCTCCTGAGGTTGAAGAGGCGCTGCTGCGCCTTCTTCACGATGCTGTCTGTGTGAGTGGACCAATTCAGTTTGTCTGTGATGTGTATGCCGAGGAACTTAAAACTTGCTACCCTCTCCACTACTGTTCCACTACTGTTCCATCGATGTGGATAGGTAGTGTTCCCTCTGCTGTTTCCTGAAGTCCACAATCATCTCCTTAGTTTTGTTGACGTTGAGTGTGAGGTTGTTTTCCTGACACCACACTCCGAGGGCCCTCACCTCCTCCCTGTAGGCCGTCTCATCGTTGTTGGTAATCAAGCCTACCACTGTTGTGTCGTCCGCAAACTTGATGATTGAGTTGGAGGCGTGCGTGGCCACGCAGTCGTGGGTGAACAGGGAGTACAGGAGAGGGCTCAGAACGCAACCTTGTGGGGCCCCAGTGTTGAGGATCAGCGGGGAGGAGATGTTGTTGCCTACCCTCACCACCTGGGGGCGGCCCGTCAGGAAGTCCAGTACCCAGTTGCACAGGGCGGGGTCGAGACCCAGGGTCTCGAGCTTGATGACGAGCTTGGAGGGTACTATGGTGTTGAATGCCGAGCTGTAGTCGATGAACAGCATTCTCACATAGGTATTCCTCTTGTCCAGATGGGTTAGGGCAGTGTGCAGTGTGGTTGAGATTGCATCGTCTGTGGACCTATTTGGGCGGTAAGCAAATTGGAGTGGGTCTAGGGTGTCAGGTAGGGTGGAGGTGATATGGTCCTTGACTAGTCTCTCAAAGCACTTCATGATGACGGATGTGAGTGCTACGGGGCGGTAGTCATTTAGCTCAGTTACCTTAGCTTTCTTGGGAACAGGAACAATGGTGGCCCTCTTGAAGCATGTGGGAACAGCAGACTGGTATAGGGATTGATTGAATATGTCCGTAAACACACCGGCCAGCTGGTCTGCGCATGCTCTGAGGGCGCGGCTGGGGATGCCATCTGGGCCTGCAGCCTTGCGAGGGTTAACACGTTTAAATGTCTTACTCACCTCGGCTGCAGTGAAGGAGAGACCGCATGTTTTCGTTGCAGGCCGTGTCAGTGGCACTGTATTGTCCTCAAAGCGGGCAAAAAAGTTATTTAGTCTGCCTGGGAGCAAGACATCCTGGTCCGTGACTGGGCTGGGTTTCTTCCTGTAGTCCGTGATTGACTGTAGACCCTGCCACATGCCTCTTGTGTCTGAGCCGTTGAATTGAGATTCTACTTTGTCTCTGTACTGGCGCTTAGCTTGTTTGATAGCCTTGCGGAGGGAATAGCTGCACTGTTTGTATTCGGTCATGTTACCAGACACCTTGCCCTGATTAAAAGCAGTGGTTCGCGCTTTCAGTTTCACACGAATGCTGCCATCAATCCACGGTTTCTGGTTAGGGAATGTTTTAATCGTTGCTATGGGAACGACATCTTCAACGCACGTTCTAATGAACTCGCACACCGAATCAGCGTATTCGTCAATGTTGTTATCTGACGCAATACGAAACATCTCCCAGTCCACGTGATGGAAGCAGTCTTGGAGTGTGGAGTCAGCTTGGTCGGACCAGCGTTGGACAGACCTCAGCGTGGGAGCCTCTTGTTTTAGTTTCTGTCTGTAGGCAGGGATCAACAAAATGGAGTCGTGGTCAGCTTTTCCGAAAGGGGGGCGGGGCAGGGCCTTATATGCGTCGCGGAAGTTAGAGTAACAATGGTCCAAGGTCTTTCCTCCCCTGGTTGCGCAATCGATATGCTGATAAAATTTGGGGAGTCTTGTTTTCAGATTAGCCTTGTTAAAATCCCCAGCTACAATGAATGCAGCCTCCGGATAAATTGTTTCCAGTTTGCAGAGAGTTAAATAAAGTTCGTTCAGAGCCATCGATGTGTCTGCTTGGGGGGGGATATATACGGCTGTGATTATGATCGAAGAGAATTCTCTTGGTAGATAATGCGGTCTACATTTGATTGTGAGGAATTCTAAATCAGGTGAACAGAAGGATTTGAGTTCCTGTATGTTTCTTTCATCGCACCATGTCACGTTAGTCATAAGGCATACGCCCCCGCCCCTCTTTTTACCAGAAAGATGTTTTTTCCTGTCTGCGCGATGCGTGGAGAAACCTGTTGGCTGCACCGCTTCGGATTGCGTCTCTCCAGTAAGCCACGTTTCCGTGAAGCAAAGAACGTTACAGTCTCTGATGTCCCTCTGGAATGCTACCCTTGCTCGGATTTCATCCACCTTGTTGTCAAGAGACTGGACATTGGCAAGAAGAATGCTAGGGAGTGGTGCGCGGTGTGCCCGTCTCCGGAGTCTGACCAGAAGACCGCCTCGTTTCCCTCTCTTTCGGAGTCGTTTTTTTGGGTCGCTGCATAGGATCCACTCCTTTGTCCTGATTGTAAGGCAGAACACAGGATCCGCGTCGCGAAAAACATATTCTTGGTCGTACTGATGGTGAGTTGATGCTGATCTTATATTCAGTAGTTCTTCTCGACTGTATGTAATGAAACCTAAGATGACCTGGGGTACTAATGTAAGAAATAACACGTAAAAAAACAAAAAACTGCATAGTTTCCTAGGAACGCGAAGCGAGGCGGCCATCTCTGTCGGCGCCGGAAGTTATGGTGATTATCTTTTGGTTTGGGTGTTTAAGTGCCTCCTTTCCGAATGTTATTGTGTTACAGTGTTAAAATTGATTACATTTAGATGTTGTGTCACTGGCCTAAACACAATACCCAATAATGACAAAGTGGAATGATTATTTATAGAAATGCTGACAAATTAATTAAAAATGAAAAGTTGAAATGTCATAAGTCGGTAAGTATTTAACTCCTTTGTTATGGCAAGCCTAAATAAGTTCAGGAGTAAAAATGTGCTTAACAGGTCATATAATAAGTTGCATGGAATCTGTGTGCAATAATAGTGCTTGACATGATTTTTGAATGACTACCTCATCTCTGTACTCCACACATACAATGATCTGTAAGGACGGGGGAACAATGGGACATTGTCTGATTGTCCTATTTTGCTGATGATTGTTAAATTGTAAAAAAAAAAAATGCCAATAATTATATTGTAAAAAAATATATATACAATTACCTATAAGGTCCCTCAGTCAAACACACATTCAACTACAAAGAGGTTTTCTAATGCCTTGCAAAGAATGTCACCGAGTGGTAGATGGGTAAAAATAAAAAATACATTAAATATCCCTGTGAGCAAGAAGTTATTAATTACACTTTGGATGGTGTATTAATACACCCAGTCACTACAAAGATACAGGTGTCCTTCATAACTCAGTTGGTGGAGAGGAAGGAAACTGCTCAGGGATTTCACCATGAGTGTCATGTATTGTCATATTATGTCTTGTTCCTGCTCTTTCTCTTCACTCCGTCTCCCTCCGCTGGTCGTATTAGGTTACCTTCTCTTCCTCTCCTTCCCCCAGCTGTTCCTCATTTTCTCTAACTACCCCGTTCACCCTTTTCCCACCTGTTCCCTTTTTCCCTCTGATTAGGTCTCTATTTCTCTCTCTGTTCCTGCTTCTGTCTTTGTCAGATTCTCGTTTGAGTTTCTCATGCCAGAACCAAACTATCGTCTCGTTTGCTTCACCCTTGTCCTGTCCTGTCGGAATCTGCCTGTTCATCTGATGCTACGTGTGATCAGGTACCTCTGTCCTCTACGACCCGCGCCTACCCAGAGAGACCAGCAGTCTGTCGCCGCTAACCCAGCTATTCTCCTCTGCTGCTAAGAAGGGGACTCTAACCCAGCTATTCTCCTCTGCTGCTAAGAAGGGGGACTCTTCTGTGATTATCAGAAGGACTTTATGATTCATTTGTCGCCCTCTCTGCGGGTTGTCTATTTTGCCATTATATACATCTGAAGAGGATCTATGTCTTCCCTGTGTTTTGACATTAAAGGACTCTGTTTTTGTTAAACCGCTTTTGGGTCCTCACTCACGTGCATAACAGAAGAATCTGACCAAGAATGGACCCAGCGACTTCGGATCCTCTCCACTCAGCCGTCGAGATCCAGGGAGCGATGCTAGGCAGACACGAGCAGGAATTGTCTGCTGCTCAACATGCCGTTGAGACCCTGGCCGCCCAAGTCTCCGACCTCACAGAACAGATTCACCATCTCCGCCTCGATCCACCGGCCACTTCCAGGGCTTTCGAATCTCCGGAGCCCAGAATCAATAACCCGCCGTGTTACTCTGGGGAGCCCACTGAATGCCGCTCGTTCCTCACCCAGTGTGATATTGTGTTTTCTCTCCAGCCCAACACTTACTCCAGGAGCACAGCTCGTATCGCCTACGTCATATCTCTCCTTACTGGACGGGCTTGTGAGTGGGGCACGGCAATCTGGGAGGCGAGGGCTGAGTGTACTAACCAGTATCAGGACTTTAAGGAGGAGATGATACGGGTTTTTGATCGTTCTGTTTTTGGGGAGGAAGCTTCCAGGGTCCTGTCTTCCCTATGTCAAGGTAATCGATCCATAACAGATTACTCTATTGAGTTTCGCACTCTTGCTGCCTCCAGTGACTGGAACGAGCCGGCTTTGCTCGCTCGTTTTCTGGAGGGTCTCCGCGCGGAGGTAAAGGATGAGATTCTCTCCCGGGAGGTTCCTTCCAGCGTGGATTCCTTGATTGAACTCGCTATTCGCATAGAGCGACGGGTTGATCTTCGTCACCGAGCTCGTGGAAAGGAGCTTGCGTTCTCCGTTGCCCCCCTCTCCGCATCACTACCATCTTCCTCCGCCGGCTCGGGTGCTGAGCCTATGCAGCTGGGGGGTATCCGCATCTTGACTAAGGAGAGGGAACGGAGAATCACCAACCGCCTCTGTCTCTATTGCGGTTCCGCTGGTCATTTTGTCACTTCATGTCCAGTAAAAGCCAGAGCTCATCAGTAAGCGGAGGGCTACTGGTGAGCGCTACTACTCTGGTCTCTCCTTCAAGATCCTGCACTACCTGGGGCGGAGGGCTGTTTTATGGACGAGACCTGGGCTCGGGAACATGACATTCCTCTCAGACAGTTAAGGGAGCCCACGGCCTTGTTCGCTTTGGATGGTAGTTCTCTCCCCAGGATTCAGCGTGAGACGCTACCTTTAACCCTCACTGTCTCTGGTAATCATAGCGAAACCCTTTCTTTTTTAATTTTTCGTTCACCTTTTACACCTGTTGTTTTGGGCCATCCCTGGCTAGTTTGTCATAATCCTTCTATTAATTGGTCTAGTAATTCTATCCTCTCCTGGAACGTCTCTTGTCATGTGAAATGTTTAATGTCTGCTATCCCTCCTGTTTT
This sequence comes from Oncorhynchus clarkii lewisi, assembly GCF_045791955.1. Classification (NCBI taxonomy): domain Eukaryota; kingdom Metazoa; phylum Chordata; class Actinopteri; order Salmoniformes; family Salmonidae; genus Oncorhynchus; species Oncorhynchus clarkii. The sequence goes on along the minus strand of NC_092149.1, from coordinate 13,178,693 downwards.
CTCTGTCTCTTCTTCACAGGAGGAGCCTGGTGATTTGACGGGGGTGCCGGAGGAATATCATGATCTGCGCACGGTGTTCAGTCGGTCCAGGGCCACCTCTCTTCCTCCGCACCGGTCGTATGATTGTAGTATTGATCTCCTTCCGGGAACCACTCCCCCCCGGGGTAGACTATACTCTCTGTCGGCTTCCGAACGTAAGGCTCTCGAAGATTATTTGTCTGTAGCTCTTGACGCCGGTACCATAGTCCCCTCCTCCTCTCCCGCCGGAGCGGGGGTTTTTTTTTGTTAAGAAGAAGGACGGGTCCCTGCGCCCCTGCATAGATTATCGAGGGCTGAATGACATAACAGTGAAGAATCGTTATCCGCTCCCTCTTATGTCTTCAGCCTTCGAGATCCTGCAGGGAGCCAGGTTTTTCACCAAGTTGGACCTTCGTAACGCTTACCATCTCGTGCGCATCAGGGAGGGGGACGAGTGGAAAACGGCGTTTAACACTCCGTTAGGGCACTTTGAATACCGGGTTCTTCCTTTCGGCCTCGCTAACGCTCCAGCTGTCTTTCAGGCATTAGTCAATGACGTCCTGAGAGACATGCTGAACATCTTTGTTTTCGTTTACCTTGACGATATCCTGATTTTTTCACCGTCACTCCAGATTCATGTTCAGCACGTTCGACGTGTCCTCCAGCGCCTTTTAGAGAATTGTCTTTTTGTGAAGGCTGAGAAGTGCACTTTTCATGCCTCCTCCGTCACATTTCTCGGTTCTGTTATTTCCGCTGAAGGCATTAAGATGGATCCCGCTAAGGTCCAAGCTGTCATTGATTGGCCCGTTCCTAAGTCACGCGTCGAGCTGCAGCGCTTTCACGGCTTCGCGAATTTCTATCGTCGTTTCATCCGTAATTTCGGTCAGGTGGCAGCTCCTCTCACAGCCCTTATTTCTGTCAAGACGTGCTTTAAGTGGTCCGTTTCCGCCCAGGGAGCTTTTGATCTCCTCAAGAATCGTTTTACATCCGCACCTATCCTTGTTACTCCTGACGTCTCTAGACAGTTCGTTGTCGAGGTTGACGCGTCAGAGGTGGGCGTGGGAGCCATTCTTTCTCAGCGTTCCCTCTCTGACAACAAGGTCCACCCTTGCGCGTATTTTTCTCATCGCCTGTCGCCGTCGGAACGTAACTATGATGTGGGAAACCGCGAACTGCTCGCCATCCGCTTAGCCCTAGGCGAATGGCGACAGTGGTTGGAGGGGGCGACCGTTCCTTTTGTCGTTTGGACTGACCATAGGAACCTTGAGTACATCCGTTCTGCCAAACGACTTAATGCGCGTCAGGCTCGTTGGGCGCTGTTTTTCGCTCGTTTCGAGTTCGTAATTTCTTATCGTCCGGGCTCTAAGAACACCAAGCCTGATGCTTTATCTCGTCTCTTCAGTTCTTCAGTAGCCTCCACTGACCCCGAGGGGATTCTCCCTGAGGGGCGTGTTGTCGGGTTGACTGTCTGGGGAATTGAGAGGCAGGTAAAGCAAGCACTCACACTCTGTCGCCGCGCGCTTGTCCTAGGAACCTTCTTTTCGTTCCCGTTCCTACTCGTCTGGCCGTTCTTCAGTGGGCTCACTCTGCCAAGTTAGCCGGCCACCCCGGCGTTCGGGGTACGCTTGCTTCCATTCGCCAGCGTTTTTGGTGGCCCACTCGGGAGCATGACACGCGTCGTTTCTTGGCTGCTTGTTCGGTCTGCGCGCAGACTAAGTCCGGTAACTCCCCTCCTGCCGGCCGTCTCAGACCGCTTCCCATTCCCTCTCGACCGTGGTCTCACATCGCCTTAGATTTTATCACCGGACTGCCTTCGTCAGCGGGGAAGACTGTTATTCTTACGGTTGTCGATAGGTTCTCTAAGGCGGCTCATTTTATTCCCCTCGCTAAGCTCCCTTCTGCTAAAGAAACGGCACAAATCATCATCGAGAATGTTTTCAGAATTCAGAAACTTCCGTCAGACGTCGTTTCGGACAGGGGTCCGCAATTCACGTCTCAATTTTGGAGGGAGTTTTGCCGTTTGATTGGGGCTTCCGTCAGTCTCTCTTCCGGCTTTCACCCCCAGTCTAACGGTCAAGCAGAACGGGCCAATCAGACTATTGGTCGCATCTTACGCAGTCTTTCTTTTCGTAACCCTGCGTCTTGGTCAGAACAGCTCCCCTGGGCAGAATACACCCACAACTTGCTTCCTTCGTCTGCGACCGGGCTATCTCCTTTTCAGAGTAGCCTCGGGTACCAGCCTCCGCTGTTCTCGTCTCAGTTCGCCGAGTCCAGCGTCCCCTCCGCTCAGGCTTTTGTCCAACGTTGCGAGCGCACCTGGAAGAGGGTCAGGTCTGCACTTTGCCGTTATAGGGCGCAGACTGTGAGAGCCGCTAATAAGCGTAGAACTAAGAGTCCTAGATATTGTCGCGGTCAGAGAGTTTGGCTCTCCACTCAGAACCTTCCCCTTAAGACAGCTTCTCGCAAGTTGACCCCGCGGATCATTGGTCCGTTCCGTATTTCTCAAATCATTAATCCTGTCGCAGTGCGACTTCTTCTTCCGCGATATCTTCGTCGCGTCCACCCGGTCTTCCATGTCTCCTGTGTTAAGCCCGTTCTTCGCGCCCCCGCTCGTCTTCCCCCCCCCCCCCCCATCCTTGTCGAGGGCGCACCTATCTACAGGGTCCATAAGATTTTGGACATGCGTCCTCGGGGCCGTGGTCATCAGTACCTAGTGGATTGGGAGGGGTACGGTCCTGAGGAAAGGAGTTGGGTTCCCTCTCGGGACGTGCTGGACCGTTCGCTGATCGATGATTTCCTCCGTTGCCACCAGGTTTCCTCCTCGAGTGCGCCAGGAGGCGCTCGGTGAGTGGGGGGGTACTGTCATGTATTGTCATATTATGTCTTGTTCCTGTTCTTTCTCTTCACTCCGTCTCCCTCTGCTGGTCGTATTAGGTTACCTTCTCTTCCTCTCCTTCCCCCAGCTGTTCCTCATCTTCTCTAACTACCTCGTTCACCCTTTTCCCACCTGTTCCCTTTTTCCCTCTGATTAGGTCTCTATTTCTCTCTCTGTTCCTGCTTCTGTCTTTGTCAGATTCTCGTTTGAGTTTCTCATGCCAGAACCAAACTATCGTCTCGTTTGCTTCACCCTTGTCCTGTCCAGTCGGAATCTGCCTGTTCATCTGATGCTACGTGTGATCAGGTACCTCTGTCCTCTACGACCCGCGCCTACCCAGAGAGACCAGCAGTCTGTCTCCGCTAACCCAGCTATTCTCCTCTGCTGCTAAGAAGGGGACTCTAACCCAGCTATTCTCCTCTGCTGCTAAGAAGGGGGACTCTTCTGTGATTATCAGAAGGACTTTATGATTCATTTGTCGCCCTCTCTGCGGGTTGTCTATTTTGCCATTATATACATCTGAAGAGGATCTATGTCTTCCCTGTGTTTTGACATTAAAGGACTCTGTTTTTGTTAAACCGCTTTTGGGTCCTCACTCACGTGCATAACAATGAGGCCAATGGTGACTTTAAAACAGTTACAGAGTTTAATGTCTGTGATAGGAGAAAACTGAGGATGGATGGATTGTGACTGACACTGTCTATTCTGTTTTCCACGTACGGGACAAATTACAGGTCAAATACAACAAATGTGACAAACAGAGATACAGAGTGGGAAAGCCAGTGTTTATTCACAACAGTAAGACTTAGTTATAAAATGACTTATTTGACGTATAGAAAAGCAAAATGACATATAGAAAAGCATCCATCTCTGCTTCTCTTTCTCCTTGTCCTGTCCTCCCTCACTTCTTAGCAGCAACCTTTTGGGTGTGGAGCTGGTAGATCTGTTCACAGGCGATGGAGAGGCCCACCACCAGAGAGACAAACTCCTCGAAGCTCACCTTCCCATCACCATTCTGGTCCAGATCCTTCATGATCTTGTCTATAGCGGCTGGGTCCTTCTGGGACTGAGAGGGAAGGAGAGATGAAGGAGATGAAGAGAGTAAGTGTGAGTGAGTGTGAGTGAGTGAGTGAGTGAGAGAAATCCCGAGTGGCGTAGCTGGCTAAGGCACTGCATCTCAGTGCTAGATGCGTCACTACAGACACCCCCGAGGGCGGCGCACAATTGGCCCAGCGTTGTCCAGGTTTTGGCCAGTGTAGGCGATCATTGCAAGTAAGAATTTGAAAGAAAGTGAAAGGGGGACAAGAAATACAGGGAAAGTATAGAGGGACAGTAAGATAAAAACAGAGAGAGAGAGAGAGAGAGAGAGAGGGATGTCAGTGTTACCTTCAGGAAGCTGGCCAGTTCTGTCTGCATCAGCTCTTTCAGCTCCTTCTTGCTCAGTGTGTTACAGTCACCGTCCTTGTCGGCATAGCGATGAAACACCGTGATCAGGGACTCCATGGAACTCTCCAACTGAGACGGCATGGCTGCAGAGAAGGATACACTGAGGAGGGGAGAGAGGGAGCGGGGAGATGGGAGGGGAGAGAGGGAGGTGGAGATGGGAGGGGAGATAGAGGGAGGGGGAGATGGGAGGGGAGAGAGGGAGGTGGAGATGGGAGGGGAGATAGAGGGAGGTGGAGATGGGAGGGGAGAGAGGGAGGAGGGAGATGGGAGGGGAGATAGAGGGAGGGGGAGGTGGGAGGGGAGGGGAGATAGAGGGATGAGGCAGATGAGAGGGGAGATAGAGGGAGGGGGAGATGGGAAGGGTGGGGTGATAGAGGGAGGAGGGAGATGGGAGGGGTGGGGAGATAGAGGGAGGAGGGAGATGAGAGGGAGGGGGGGATGGGGGGTGATAGAGGGAGATGAGATAGAGGGAGGGGGAGATGGGAGGGGAGGGGAGATACAGGGAGGAGGAAATGGGAGGGGAGGGGAGATGGAGGGAGGGGTAGATGAGGGGGAGGGGAGATAGAGGGAGATGAGAGGGGAGGGGTGAAAGAGGGAGATGAGAGGGGAGGGGAGATAGAGGGAGGGGTAGATGAGAGGGGAGGGGAGATAGAGGGAGGGGGAGATGGGAGGGGAGGGGAGATAGAGGGAGGAGGGAGATGAGAGGGGAGGGGAGAGAGAGGGAGGGGAGATGGGAGGGGAGATAGAGGGAGGGAGGGGTAGATGAGAGGGGAGGGGAGATAGAGGGAGGAGGTGTAAGTTACAGTAGCAGATACATACTCAGTACAGTGAGTGTCTTGATATCACTAATATGTTGACTAATGGTGAGCTATCCCTTTGCAGAAAACAAATTAACAATGAACATTTAGGGAGGAGTTGACAATCTTTGTCTCTGTAAGCAGTCTTTGGCTGGTGTTACTTCCTGGCATTTAAACTGTGATCTTCCACTCCTTTACACATTCCTTCTACCTCAGACCCCTCCTCTTTCTTTTGGTGCCTCCCACTTTCTTTGGTAACATCCAACCTATCTTGCTGTGTAGACTTTCCTTTAACCTCTGTCATAGCTTGACCATGTGACACATCATCATAAGTGTGAAAGTTTGGGGAGATGGGGATGGAAAGGGGTGTGACAGGAGAGGAAAGGGTTTTGCAACAGTTCAGTGTAGAGAAATCAGGCTGATGATAATTGGTGAGTAATGCCTATAAATGACATGAACCGGAGGAGGTCTAACAGAGTTCTAAAACAAAAACATTATAGCCTACAAATGAAACATGAAAAGGTTTAGGTATAGATAGACTACATTATGTCTTCATCAGTAAATAGTATGTCCTGTCATCCTGCATAACAAACCATAGAAGAACTGATTTTTGAATCAAAGCAAGCGAAGACTAATGAACATTATAGCCTACAAGTTTGCCGGACGAGACAGATCAGTAGCTAGTCACACTTGGAAACAGTTGTTACAGTTGTGTGAGACCTGTTTATTACACTAGATAACCTCCTCTGTTAAACCAAAGACACCAATAGTAATAGTAGAATAAGTGGAGATCGGTTACTTACCAAACAGAGGAGAGACGCTAACAAAACAGGGTGGGGAAGTAGCGTACTGCTGAATATATACCAATGATGCTGAATCTACTGCGCAAGAGCTGTGGGAAAGATTGTTCTGGAGTTTATGGAGAACAGGCCACGCCCATCTGATTATGAGTGTGTGTAGCCTATGGTGAGGGAGGGAGGGAGGGAGGGGGTTGGAGTTTAGGCATGATGTCTTTGAGTCCTCATCTTTGAATTCAACATGATAAAATAGACATGGATCACATATAATGTTTTTCTTATTGCTTTAACACACGGATCTCATTCACAGAAATCTATACCAAAGATGCTGAACACAGATGTAGAGAGGGGTGACAAGAGTACACACTAGAATGTTTGGAAGAATAGATCTATGGATGAAAAAGATGGGATGATGTTTCTTGAATGAAATACCATTTTATTCAGTTACATCTTAATACTCCCCAGAGAGAGAACACATTTAGATCAGTTAGAGATTCACTACTGTTGTTTCCTTCATGGCTCATCTCTCCCCCTCTGTCCACCACCTCTATCTCATTGTTACAGTATGGTCTTAGTCACTGTCCACCATCTCTATCTCATTGTTACAGTATGGTCTTATCCTCTGTCCACCACCTCTATCTCATTGTTACAGTATGGTCTTATCCTATGTCCACCACCGCTATCTCATTGTTACAGTATGGTCTTATCCTCTGTCCGCCACCTCTATCTCATTGTTACAGTATGGTCTTATCCTCTATCCATCACCTCTATATCATTGTTACAGTATGGTCTTATCCTCTGTCCACCACCTATCTCATTGTTACAGTATGGTCTTATCCTCTGTCCACCACCTATCTCATTGTTACAGTATGGTCTTATCCTCTGTCCACCGCCTCTATCTCATTGTTACGGTATGGTCTTCTCCTCTGTCCATCACCTATCTCATTGATACTGTATGGTCTTATCCTCTGTCCACCACCGCTATCTCATTGTTACAGTATGGTCTTAGCCTCTGTCCACCACCTCTATCTCATTGTTACAGTATTGTCTTATCCTCTGTCCACCACCTCTATCTCATTGTTACAATATGGTCTTATCCTCTGTCCACCACCTCTATCTCATTGTTACAGTATGGTCTGGGTGTGTTCAAATCACCATGAGATCAGTGATAGTGTGTATGTGTGTGTGTGTGCGCGGGCGTGTGTGTGTGTGTGTGGGGAGGGTTAGATAGGGTGTGTCCCTGTTGTCAAGGTAACAGAGTGCATACATATGGGTTGTGTTAGTCTGTGCTTGCTGTATCTTGTGGTGGTCCTTTCTCTGCATTCTTTTAGCATTACTCTCTCATGCAGGCTGAAACTTGCAGAAAAACAGGAAAAGTCACATCAGCCACTCCGGACTCAACTCCTAATGTTGGCATAGCATTGGCTTTGAGACGGTCATGAAGGTGTGCATTTAACTGGCACAATCAGATTCAGATAAAAAGCAACACAATCGCCAAAAGATTCTTCAATCTCCAAAATGTTGATTGGTAAACTGTAATGCACTATGCACACTTATCAGGAGTTGGCTGTATATTGGTCATGTTTGGCACCATCAGTTTAATACATCACAGTAGTCCTCCTGACCAGAAGAAGAAGCCTGGGCGTAAGTAAAAGGCATAGCATGTGTTATTCTGACACATATGTGATGGATATTCCAAGCTGATGTCCTTTTTCTCCCCAGCATCAGAAAAGCACAGCAAGTCACTTATAGTTATGAGAATCAACTCTCCCTCTTCTGGGTCTTGTGCTGCATACAAATTAGCGCACGTTAGCAACAACCGTCTTTGTATAGGGACACCGATCCCATAGAGGTTAAAAAAGAAGAAGACATCAGAATCATATCAGATATAGAGTTCAAATGTATTCAATTTTGAGTTTGCATCCCAATATTACACTTTATATACATCACAGAAGACTGAAATATAGCAATACCGTTTGCCATTTAAACACCAGATTTTCTGTGTTTTAATTTGTATTTATTTGTTATTAATTATGGATTATGTGTTACATACTCCTACGGTATGTAACACAATTCATAATGAATAATAAATTAAAATAAATTCAAACACAGAAAATGATGTTTCTATGGCAAACTGTCACGACTTCCCCGAAGTTGGTTCCTCTCCTTGTTCGGGCGGTGTTCGGCGGTCTGCGTCGCCGGTCTTCTATCCATCATCGATCCACTTATTATTTTCCATTTGCTTTGTCTTGTCTTCCCACACACCTGGTTTCAATTCCATCATTACATGTTGTGTATTTAACCCTCTGTTCCCCCCATGTCCTTGTCCGGAATTGTTCATTGTAGTGCTTGTGCACGTATTTCTGGTGTGCGACGGGTTTTGTACCCATTGTATTGATTGTTCTGTTTATAGTGATTTTTATTATTAAACTTCACTGTTGTAACACAGTTTTTGCCCTCCTGCGCCTGACTTCTCTGCCGCCAGTACGCACCCCTTAAACAAACGGCCCGATCACCTCTCTCCCCATATACCTCTCACCATGGCTGGGCTGGAGTAGCACATTCACCTCAGTCCATCTACAAACACATAGGCTATTAGCTATGCAATTGTAATGTTATAGCTCTGAAAGGGGGAAATATGAGAAATGATTCACACAAAATTCTAGAACATTACAGACCCGTATCTACAAAGCATCAGAGCAGGAGTGCTGATCTAAGATTAGGTCCTCCCTGTCCATAAAACATATTCATATTTATTTATGATGTCATCGTGACATCTTTCAAGGTAAATCTTTTTAGAAGTAGAGTAGAATGGTTGAATAAGAGTTCATAATGTAACATCATTCTGACAAGTAGGGTTCTTTAGCCTACATTCACCCTTGATTTGACACTTCTTGATCATCAGATCTTCAGAATACCTACAGTACCAGTCAAAGGTCTGGACATACCTACTCAGTCAAGGGTTTCTCTTTATTAGTACTGCTTTCTACATTGTAGAATAATAATGAAAACATCAAAACTATGAAATGACACATATGGAATCATGTAGTAACCAAAAAAGTGTTAAACAAATCAAAATCTATTTTATATTTGATATTCTTCAAAGTAGCCACCCTTTGCCTTGCTGACAGCTTTGCACACTCTTGTCATTGAGCTAAACTATCTTAGTACATGGTGGCTCAGTAGCAAGTATATGCCAGAAGTGTGTGAACATGTTTCCCTCAAGCATCTCTAGGGGGAACCTTTCCCGTAGCAGCACTGAAGCGGCAGGGCTTACCTCAACTGTCTTTCTGTTTTGAGTAGCTCAGTAAAAACAAAAAAAAATTAAATTTATGACACTCAATATTTTCAATGGGTTTTAATTACAAATTCCAATTTAACAAAAATATAAACAGACCAAAACAAAAATGACCTCAATCAATAATCTGGGTCTGTAGGCAACCAATTCAAACAAGTGCTGAGTACGTGGGGATGATGTATGGGAGGGGTATTCAACTGGAGGCCCACGGACCAGATCCAGCCAGTTTAACAATTTAGAATGGCCCTTTCATCAATTCTGAACAATCATTTTAAAAATCTGCACAATATTGCAGCTAAAATCTGATGTTTTGTGCTGAAAGAGCCCTCGTTCAATATACTCCAATAGGTTGATATTTTTTCCTGTTTTCTCTATGGGTGCAGTAGTAGGCCTTGCATGCTCCGCGTGGGGCCTGGCTAACGTAGAGCTGTTGCAGCAGTCGCTGGTTGGGTTGAGGTTGACATCTTGCTCCGTGGAGGCTGGCAATGTTTTTTTGACGTCATTGACATTGGTGGGGCCCGTGCACGGCTGGGGGCCCGGGTAGACTGCTGCAGGTGGTAGATGCAGCAGGTAGTAGATGCAGCAGTCCTAGGGTCTTTATCCCTTTGGGCTGCTGTGGTTGCAGTTTGTTTTTGCTTGTCGACCGGGATCGAAAAAATCTGATATTATTTTCTGAGATGACATTTTGATTTTGATTGACCTTGACACGTGAAAGTTGCTACTGCTAGTGCTAGCCTACAGGAAATGATTCATCAACGTTCAATCCCATTCATTCAACCTCGCAATAGTACATTTATTGTCAAAGATTGGTTGTACAGTTTGAATATATATATATTTTTTCTCTCCTCTACTCCCAATTTCATCGCGGGACAACTGAAAATGATTATTGCTGTAAAAGAAGACAATGAAAATAATCTAAAGTGTCTTGTAGCCGTCAAAATTGTCAACTTGAGAAAACAATAGCCTATCTTACTGGCACCATTGTCCATATCCCAAATGAGTGTGCTCTGTGTAAATTCACTCTTTATCATTGGGTCAATGCCACTTGAAACTTTGTTTTTGGAAAATAATTTCCTCTTCCAGGTTAGATGGATGTCATAGTTGTTATGACCAGGTTCATAGCTCGTGACAACAAAGGGAGTCCACGCTTAACTTAAAAAAGGAATACATTTATTCAACTAAATAACAACAACGACAAACATGTACCAAGCTGTGGACGTCTGTAGGATCAGTAGTGTGTACAGTGTGTTCATGAGTGGAGACAGGAGAGGGTGTTGTATTGTGAAAACAGACCAAAAAAACCACTAAAGGTGGTGGAAGCTAGCCTGCCAGTCAGGGAAGAGAGAGAGCGTTGGCTGATGTGGCCACCCTTTATAGCCTACAGGCCAACTCTGTCCAGGTGCACCACATCAGCTGACGTTCCTCCCAGCTCTGCCCATTGGCCTTCTGCAACAAGCAGACTACCAAACAGGAGATTCCAGCAGACAGAGTGGGAGGGACGTCACATATTGTGCAATTTGTGTCTCCCCTTTTCATAGGGCAAAATTAGATGCGTGCAGACAAGGTGGTTTTTATATCTGTTTATCAGAGTCAGCCGTAGCCTATAGGTCTATACTACCTTGTCAATTTTGTCAGATTATAAAAGATTCTGCTAATGTCTCCAGTCATATAAAGTGTCATAGAATTGCATGAAATGTGTTTATAAACACAGAAAGAAAGGAGAAGAAATGTACCTGACATAGCTTATAGCTTAGGCCTCCTCTACGCCAATACAGGGGCAGCCATGCATTGAACACTGCAGTCTTTTAACACAAACAGTGATTGAGTTGTATTATTAGCCTAAATTATCTAATCTACTCATCACATTATGAATACAGTGCCTTGCGAAAGTATTCGGCCCCCTTGAACTTTGCGACCTTTTGCCACATTTCAGGCTTCAAACATAAAGATATAAAACTGTATTTTTTTGTGAAGAATCAACAACAAGTGGGACACAATCATGAAGTGGAACGACATTTATTGGATATGTCAAACTTTTTTAACAAATCAAAAACTGAAAAATTGGGCGTGCAAAATTATTCAGCCCCCTTAAGTTAATACTTTGTAGCGCCACCTTTTGCTGCGATTACAGCTGTAAGTCGCTTGGGGTATGTCTCTATCAGTTTTGCACATCGAGAGACTGACATTTTTTCCCATTCCTCCTTGCAAAACAGCTCGAGCTCAGTGAGGTTGGATGGAGAGCATTTGTGAACAGCAGTTTTCAGTTCTTTCCACAGATTCTCGATTGGATTCAGGTCTGGACTTTGACTTGGCCATTCTAACACCTGGATATGTTTATTTTTGAACCATTCCATTGTAGATTTTGCTTTATGTTTTGGATCATTGTCTTGTCGGAAGACAAATCTCCGTCCCAGTCTCAGGTCTTTTGCAGACTCCATCAGGTTTTCTTCCAGAATGGTCCTGTATTTGGCTCTATCCATCTTCCCATCAATTTTAACCATCTTCCCTGTCCCTGCTGAAGAAAAGCAGGCCCAAACCATGATGCTGCCACCACCATGTTTGACAGTGGGGATGGTGTGTTCAGCTGTGTTGCTTTTACGCCAAACATAACGTTTTGCATTGTTGCCAAAAAGTTCAATTTTGGTTTCATCTGACCAGAGCACCTTCTTCCACATGTTTGGTGTGTCTCCCAGGTGGCTTGTGGCAAACTTTAAACAACACTTTTTATGGATATCTTTAAGAAATGGCTTTCTTCTTGCCACTCTTCCATAAAGGCCAGATTTGTGCAATATACGACTGATTGTTGTCCTATGGACAGAGTCTCCCACCTCAGCTGTAGATCTCTGCAGTTCATCCAGAGTGATCATGGGCCTCTTGGCTGCATCTCTGATCAGTCTTCTCCTTGTATGAGCTGAAAGTTTAGAGGGACGGCCAGGTCTTGGTAGATTTGCAGTGGTCTGATACTCCTTCCATTTCAATATTATCGCTTGCACAGTGCTCCTTGGGATGTTTAAAGCTTGGGAAATCTTTTGGTATCCAAATCCGGCTTTAAACTTCTTCACAACAGTATCTCGGACCTGCCTGGTGTGTTCCTTGTTCTTCATGATGCTCTCTGCGCTTTTAACGGACCTCTGAGACTATCACAGTGCAGGTGCATTTATACGGAGACTTGATTACACACAGGTGGATTGTATTTATCATCATTAGTCATTTAGGTCAACATTGGATCATTCAGAGATCCTCACTGAACTTCTGGAGAGAGTTTGCTGCACTGAAAGTAAAGGGGCTGAATAATTTTGCACGCCCAATTTTTCAGTTTTTGATTTGTTAAAAAAGTTTGAAATATCCAATAAATGTCGTTCCACTTCATGATTGTGTCCCACTTGTTGTTGATTCTTCACAAAAAAATACAGTTTTATATCTTTATGTTTGAAGCCGGAAATGTGGCAAAAGGTCGCAAAGTTCAAGGGGGCCGAATACTTTCACAAGGCACTGTAGTTGGCTTACTAGGATATTTTACATATTTTTCTCCATACAGAATGGGGACCATATATAGACAGAGCTGAGAGCTCTCCATATACAGAATGGGGACCATATATAGACAGAGCTGAGAGCTCTCCATACAGAATGGGGACCATATATAAACAGAGCTGAGAGCTCTCCATACAGAATGGGGACCATATATAGACAGAGCTGAGAGCTCTCCATATACAGAATGGGGACCATATATAGACAGAGCTGAGAGTTCTCCATACAGAATGGGGACCATATATAGACAGAGCTGAGAGCTCTCCATACAGATTGGGGACCATATATAGACAGAGCTGAGAGCTCTCCATACAGAATGGGGACCATATATAAACAGAGCTGAGAGCTCTCCATACAGAATGGGGACCATATATAGACAGAGCTGAGAGTTCTCCATACAGAATGGGGACCATATGTAGACAGAGCTGAGAGCTCTCCATACAGAATGGGGACCATATATAGAGAGAGCTGAGTTCTCTCCATACAGAATGGGGACCATATATAGACAGAGCTGAGTTCTCTCCATACAGAATGGGGACCATATATAGACAGAGCTGAGTTCTCTCCATACAGAATGGGGACCATATATAAACAGAGCTGTGAGCTCTCCATACAGAATGGGGACCAAATATAAATATCCCATGTTTTTTCTCTCTCCTACCCCAATCCCATGATCATTTATATAAATGTATATAATTGAGAATAGGCTTGTTGTACAAAAACATTTAGCATTTGTTTTTTCTAAATCTCTCGTTCCAATGCGCTTCCTCTGAATCCGTACCATAACCAACCATGTTAGTACTGCAAAGTTTATAAGGACACACCTCAGATATTGCCAGCCCTCCCACCTCAGCGCGAGATCATATGAAACAGTTCAATTACCAATCCTAGCGTTAGAAAATAGAGGAGTGCTTGCTTTAACAAGTTATGATTGCCAAGCATGTGTTTGACAATTGCACTGACTGAAAGCCAGCCCAGTCCTTTATTGGGGGTGTCTTGCTAATTGCCTATAATTTCCACCTGTTGTCTATTCCATTTGCACAACAGCATGTGACATTTATTGTCAATCAGTGTTGCTTCCTAAGTGGACAGTTTGATTTCACAGAAGTGTGATTGACTTGGAGTTACATTGTGTTGTTTAGGTGTTCCCTTTATTTTTTTGAGCAGTGTACAAAGTAACCCTCACAAAGGTATAATAAAGTTTAAATGAAATGATTTTAACTAAATGTTTGTGTATCATGAGTTAACATTACAGTCAACAAAGGGATATGTGTAATCTTGGTTAACCCAGGTAATTGTTCAGCTGCTCGATTACTAGAATCGAGGGGGAGAACCACAGAGCACAGCCTTATCTTTATGCTATTTGCCTCATGACTCCTGAAGGCTTTGTTGACTATGGACTTGCTTGTTTACCCGACTGTGGGACAGACTATGTTTGTTCCCACTCTCAGGACTGACTCTCTATTGGTTGCACAGACTCTTGGCCTCCCATCATATTCTAACCACCTCTCACCAGCTTTGTATGTATGTTACCTGATGAAATTGCTGTACAATATGATCTGATGCACATTCAAATGTCTTAAAAAATCAACACTGCAGAGCTCTCACTGTCCTCTGCCATGCCCTGATTGTATTACTGCTGATGATAGCTGGAAATGTGCATGTTCACCCTGGCCCATCTACTGTCGCTCTGTCCACCATCTCTATCTCATTGGTACAGTATGGTCTTAGCCTCTGTCCACCACCTCTATCTCATTGTTACAGTATGGTCTTATCCTCTGTCCACCACCTCTATCTCATTGTTACAGTATGGTCTTAGCCTCTGTCCACCACCTCTATCTCATTGTTACAGTATGGTCTTATCCTCTGTCCACCACCTCTATCTCATTGTTACAGTATGGTCTTATCCTCTGTCCACCACCTCTATCTCATTGTTACAGTATGGTCTGAGAGCTCTCCATACAGAATGGGGACCATATATAGACAGAGCTGAGAGCTCTCCATACAGAATGGGGACCATATATAGACAGAGCGGAGAGCTTTCCATACAGAATGGGGACCATATATAGACAGAGCGGAGAGCTCTCCATACAGAATGGGGACCATATATAAATATCCCATGTTTTTTCTCTCTCCTACCCCAATCCCATGATCATTTATATCAATAATGCAATGGCAAAACATTTTATAATTTTTTTACAACCCAAATTCTTCCACTTTTCCCATTTCACTACCAAGGTTTTTATGCACATCCAAAATGACAACAGAAGCTAGATAAAATAGATACATAGATAAAATAATGTAGAATACATATATAAAATAATGTAGAATACATATATAAAATAATGTACAATACATAGATCAAATAATGTAGAATACATAGATCAAATAATGTACAATACATAGATCAGATAATGTACAATACAAAGATAAATATCGATGTCCACTCATTGTTTTTTATCAAATGAAACGAAATGGCAAAACAACATGTATTATTGTTTTTCCTAAATACAAGGTTTACAGGCACAAAAAACACATATCTCTTGTTCCAATGCGCATTTAGGCACTGCACGTCACAGCTGGATAGGCTGCGCTACCGCTGTCAAAATCCATACCGTAACCAACCATGTTAGGACCGCAAAGTGTTTAAGGACACACATCAGATATTGCCACCCCTTCCCCCTCAGCGCAAGCGAGATCATATGAGACAGGTCAATTATCAATCCTAGCGTTAGAAAATAGAAGAGTGCCTGCTTTAACAGGTCGAAATGGCCAAGCATGTGTTTGACACCTGCACTGACTGAAAGTCAGCCCAAAACAGAGCCCATGGTGCAGTGCTTCCCATCACCTGATTTGAAAATCAGCATTGAAAAAGGCGCAAGTTTAAATTTGTTCCACCTCAGCGAGTCTGACCACAAAAGTCAGACACCACCATGATGACACACCAAATGTGTTTGATGTATTGCGGGAAAAGAGCAGGAATAGGCTTTTGTAGGGTACAGTCCAAGCTGCTATCGGCATCCAAAGATTATCCAACTTGAATAAACGCTTGGAGGTAAGGATGACAGCTGCGATTTAGTTTACGGCGATACGGATATCACTTATTATTGATATCTACATGGCGCATTGATGTGAATCACACTGCTGCTCTCTCATTTAGCTATTTGCGCCTTACGGATTGTGGTTGTTGTGGATGGCTGTTCACAAATCTATATGTGTGTTTGAACCCAATAATGGTTGAATTCAAGAAGTTTAAACTGCCTATCAATGCATATGCACTCTTTCAACAGCTGTATATTGCAGATCCAAGCCTATGGAATAAAAGTGGGGCTTTTATTGCTCAATCTAATTAATGCTCATAAAAAAACGAATCCATAGACCTAATGGACACATGCTCAAACTTGCACACGTTTGATATACTTAAAGGGACAATCTGTATTTGCGATATAAATCATATATACAGTACCAGTCAAAAGTTTGGACACACCTACTCATTCAAGTGTTTTTCTTTATTTTTACTATTTACTGTAGAATAATAGTGAAGACCTCAGAACTATGAAATAACACATAAGGAATCACGTAGTAACCAAAAAATTGTTTTACAAATCCAAATATATTTTAGATTCTTCAAAGAAGCCACCCTTTGCCTTGATGACAGCTTTGCACACTCTTGGCAAGCATGCCATTCCATGAGCGCCGCATTTATTTTTCAACTTGAATCAATGAGCCCAATCAGTCCTCATTGACAACAAAATCATAAACAACAGAGTAGGGCTGGGTAATTAGTCCTTAGTTTGGGGGTCATGCCCAGGTAATACAATTTGGCTAATCTATACTTCCGTATTTCCAAGTCCAACCCATGAAGTAAAATGTAAAATCCAGCTATGTAAACTTTAACATTGATTTATCCTGCAATAGATGTTCAATTGGTAACATAAATGTTGTCTTCTTCTAATGCCTCTTAAGCAGAAAGTAATCTAAAAATAACGGAATGTAATCAGATTACGTTATTTGATTTTGGGTAATTCAGAAGTTACGTTACCGATTACAATTTTGGTCAGGTAACTTATAACTGTAACAGACTACATTTAAAAAGTAACCTACCTAAAATGTCCCTTTACTATGTCCACAAGTCGTTAGCACCAAGTTGGCAAACCGGGCAATAAATCAGACTGAGGGGAAAAGATAATCAATGATGTTCTTTTCTACACAGAAAATCATGCAACATTATTATTGCCTAATGATCTTTGGAACTTCCCAATACCTTTCTGATGCATTTCAGTCACTTCAAACCATTCTGTCTTTAGATTTAAATACTGTCAAAAATACTGTCAGACTGATTCACAATAGACTGTCATAGCCCAAATGAACAAATAAACAGAAACTGTGGCATAGCGATATTCATCATTGTGGGAGGAAGAGAGGGATGAGAGATGGAGGACAAGCAGTACTTTAAGAGTTCTCATGACATCTAGTGGTGAGTTTTGGATTTTTTTGATCTTCACAATCAACACATTGATGATGTCATCGTTAACCACGGAGCGACAGACAGAAAGACAGACAGACACATTCATCCACGAAGTCACCCTCACAAAGGTATAATAAAGTGTAAATTAAATGATTTTTAGTAAAGGTTTGTGTATCATAAGTTAATATTTTAGGGAACAAAGGGATATGTGTAATCTAGGTTAACACAGGTAATTGTTCACCCAGGTAATTGTACTAGAACTAGGAGGAGAACCGGAACGAGGAGCTCTAACCTCTCTTTTAGCAAGTTACGGGAGAAATACCCCCTCCCCTTCGAAATTCGAAAGATGCTGAGACCTGTGAAGTCATGATTTGTCCAAATTACCAGTGAGGAAAAAACCCAAAAGCAGAACTACTGCTGCTCGTTATCCTACGCTTCCCGTTCAGCCTCATACAGATTCTACGGTACCAGTAGATCTGTCCATGAGAGATTAGGCTATGTGTGACATTCAATATGTAATGTTAAGTATTCCCTGATGAGTTTGTTTATGTTTGTGTTTACCACCACACCATTTCAACGTGGAGAATTGGGTAATACTCGGTTGATATGATGATCAATAAGATTACAACCTATTTTCACCCACTCAAAAAGACATGGTCATATACTTATATTTAGCAGATGTTGTTGAGGGTGTAGAGAAATGCTTGTGTTCCTACCTCCAACAGTGCACTAGTATCTATAATTCACAACAGTACACACAAATCTCAAAGTAAAAGAATGGAATTATAAATATTAGGACGAGCAATGTTGGAGTGGAATTGACTAGAATACAGTAGAATAAAGTATATACATATGAAATGAGTAAAACAGTATGTAAACATTATTAAAGTGAACAGTGTTCCATTATTAACGTGACCAGTGATTCCATGACTGTGTACATAGGGCAGCAGCCTCTGAGGTGCAGGGTTGAGTAACCGGGTGGTAGCCAGCTAGTGACAGTGACTAAGTTCAGGGCAGGGTACTGGGTGGAGGCCGGCTAATGATGGCTATTTAACAGTCTGATTGCCTTGAGATAGAAGCTGTCTTTCAGTTTCTCTGTTCCAGCTTTGATGCACCTGTACTGACCTTTCCTTCTGGATGATAGTGGGGTGAATGTCCTTGATGATCTATCTTTTTGGCCTTCTTGTGACATCGGGTGCTGTAGGTGTACTGGAGGGCAGGTAGTTTGCACCCTCTGGAGAGCCCTGCGGTTGCCAGCGTTGCCGTTGCCGTACCAGCCCGACAAGATGCTCTCAATGGTTCATCTATAAAAGCTTGTGAGGGTCTTAGGGACCACGCCATATTTCTTCAGCCTCCTGAGGTTGAAGAGGCACTATTGCGCCTTCTTCACCACACTGGCTGTGTGGGTGGACAATTTCAGATTGTCAGGGATGTGTATGCCAAGGTACTTGAAGCTTTTCACCTTCTCTACTGCGGTCCCGTCGATGTGGGCGTGCTCCTTCTGCTGTCTCCTGAAGTCCACGATCAGCTCCTTAGTTTTGTTGACATTGAGGGAGAGGTTATTTTCCTGGCACCACTCCACCAGGGCCATCATCTCCTCCCTGTAAATCAAATCAAATCAAATGTATTTATATAGCCCTTCGTACATCAGCTGATATCTCAAAGTGCTGTACAGAAACCCAGCCTAAAACCCCAAACAGCAAGCAATGCAGGTGTAGAAGCACGGTGGCTAGGAAGAACTCCCTAGAAAGGCTAAAACCTAGGAAGAAACCTAGAGAGGAACCAGGCTATGTGGGGTGGCCAGTCCTCTTCTGGCTGTGCCGGGTGGAGATTATAACAGAACATGGCCAAGATGTTCAAATGTTCATAAATGACCAGCATGGTCAAATAATAATAATCAGAGGCAGAACAGTTGAAACTGGAGCAGCAGCACGGCCAGGTGGACTGGGGACAGCAAGGAGTCATCATGTCAGGTAGTCCTGAGGCATATTCCTAGGGCTCAGGTCCTCCAAGAGAGAGAAAGAAAGAGAATTAGAGAGAGCATACTTAAATTCACACAGGACACCGGATAGGACAGGAGAAGTACTCCAGATATAACAAACTGACCCTAGCCCCCCGACACATAAACTACTGCAGCATAAATACTGCAGGCTGAGACAGGAGGGGTCAGGAGACACTGTGGCCCCATCCGATGACACCCCCAGACAGGGCCAAACAGGAAGGATATAACCCCACCCACTTTGCCAAAGCACAGCCCCCCCACCACTAGAGGGAAATCTTCAACCACCAACTTACCATCCTGAGACAAGGCCGAGTATAGCCCACAAAGATCTCCGCCACGGCACAACCCAAGGGGGAGCACCAACCCAGACATGAAGATCACATCAGTGACTCAACCCACTCAAGTGACGCACCCCTCCTAGGGACGGTATGAAAGAGCCCTAGTAAGCCAGTGACTCAGCCCCTGTAATAGGGTTAGAGGCAGAGAATCCCAGTGGAAAGAGGGGAACCGGCCAGGCAGAGACAGCAAGAGCGGTTCGTTGCTCCAGAGCCTTTCCGTTCACCTTCACACTCCTGGGCCAGACTACACTCAATCATATGACCCACTGAAGAGATGAGTCTTCAGTAAAGACTTAAAGGTTGAGACTGAGTTTGCATCTTTCACATGGGTAGGCAGACCATTCCATAAAAATGTAGCTCTATAGGAGAAAGCCCTGCCTCCAGCTGTTTGCTTAGAAATTCTAGGGACATTTAGGAGGCCTGCGTCTTGTGACCGTAGCGTACGTGTAGGTATGTACGGCAGGACCAAATCAGAGAGATAGGTAGGAACGAGCCCATGTAATGCTTTGTAGGTTAGCAGTAAAACCTTGAAATCAGCCCTTGCCTTGACAGGAAGCCAGTGTAGAGAGGCTAGCACTGGAGTAATATGATAACATTTTTTGGTTCTAGTCAGGATTCTAGCAGCCGTATTTAGCACTAACTGAAGTTTATTTAGTGCTTTATCCGGGTAGCTGGAAAGTAGAGCATTGCAGTAGTCTAACCTAGAAGTGACAAAAGCATGGATTAATTTTTCTGCATCATTTATGGACAGAAAGTTTCTGATTTTTGCAATGTTACGTAGATGGAAAAAAGCTGTCCTTGAAACAGTCTTGATATGTTCTTCAAAAGTGATCAGGATCCAGAGTAACGCTGAGGTCCTTCACAGTTTTATTTGAGACGACTGTACAACCATTAAGATTAATTGTCAGATTCAACAGAAGATCTCTTTGTTTCTTGGGACCTAGAACAAGCATCTCTGTTTTGTCCGAGTTTAAAAGTAGAAAGTTTGCTGTCTCGTCATTGTTGGTAATCAGACCTACAACGGTAGTGTTGTCTGAAAACATAATGATTGAGTTGAAGACGTGCGTGGTGATGCAGTCATGGGTGACCAGTGAGTACAGAAGGGGGCTGAGCACACACCCTTGTGGGGCCCCTGTGTTGAGGATCAGTGAATTGGAGGTGATGTTTCCTATCTTCACCACCTGGGGGCGGGCCGTCAGGAAGCCCAGGACCCAGTTGTACAGGGCGGGGTTCAGACCCAGTGCCCCAAGCTTAATGATGAGCTTGGAGGGTACTATGGTGTTGAAGGCTGAGCTGTAGTCAATTAACAGAATTCTTGCATAGTTATTCCTCTTGTACAGATGGGATAGGGCAATGTTCAGTGCAATGGCAATTGCATCGATTGTGGATCTATTGGGGCGGTATGGAAATCGAAGTGGGTCTAGGGTGTCAGGCAAGGTGGAGGTATTTGGAATTTGGTATTTTATTATGATTCCCATTATCTGTTGCAAAAGCAGCAGCTACTCTTCCTGGGTTTCACACAAAACATGAAACATAATACATAATGACATAATACAGAACATCATTAGACAAGAAGAGCTCAAGGACAGAACTACATACATTTTTTAAAAGGCAAACGTAGCCTACATATCAATGCATACACACAAACTGTCTAGGTCAAATAGGGGAGAGGCGTTGTGCCGTGAGGTGTTGCTTTATCTGTTTTTTGAAACCAGGTTTGTTGTTTATTTGAGCAATATGAGATGGTAGGAAGTTCCATGCAATAATACTGTACGTTTTGTTGAATTGGTTCTGGATTTGGGAATTATTAAAAGACCCCTGGTGGCATGTCTAGTGAGATACGTATGTGTGTCAGAGCTGTGTGTAAGTTAACTATGCAAACAATTTGGAATTTTCAACACATTAATGTTTCTTATAAAAAGAAGAAGTGATGTAGTCAGTCTCTCCTCAACTCTTAGCCCAGAGAGACTGGTAGCATAGTATTTATATCAGCCCTCTGATTACAATTAAGAGCAAAACGTGCCACTCTGTTCTGGGCCAGCTGCAGCTTAACTAGGTCTTTCCTTGCCGTACTGGAGTGGACAATAATCAAGATTAGACTAAACTAGAGCAGAACTTGCTTTTTGGAGTGTGGTGTCAAAAAGCAGAGCATCTCTTTATTACGTCTAGACCTCTCCTCATCTTTACAACCATTGAATCTATATGTTTTCACCATGACAGTTTACAATCTAAGGTAACGCCAAGTAATTTAGTCTCCTCAACTTGTTCAACAGCCACATCATTCATTACCAGATTCAGCTGAGGTCTAGCACTTAAGGAATGATTTGTACCAAATACAATGCTCTTAGTTTTAGAGATGTTCAGGACCAGTTTATTACTGGCCACCCATTCCAAAACAGACTGCAACTCTTTGTTAAGGGTTTCAGTGACTTCATTAGCTGTGGTTGCTGATTTGTATATGGTTGAATCATCAGCATACATGGACACACATGCTGTGTTTAATGCCAGTGCGGTACACCACACTTTACATGTTTTACATTAAAGACGCTTCCATTAAATAAATCCCTTTGAGTTCTATTAGATAGATAGCTCTGAATCCACAATATTTTTTATGGTCAATAATATCAAAGGCTGCACTGAAATCTAACAATACAGCTCCCACAATCTTCGTCTTATCAATTTATTTCAACCAATCATCAGCCATTTGTGTCAGTGCAGTACATGTTGATTGCCCTTCTCTATAAGCATGCTGAAAGCCTGTTGTTAATTTGTTTACAGAGAAATAGCATTGTATTTGGTCAAGCACTATTTTTTTCCAACAGTTTGCTAAGAGCTGGCAGCAAGCTTATAGGTCTGCTGTTAGAACCAGTAAAGGCAGCTTTACCACTATTGGGTAGTGGAATTACTTTGGCTTCCCTCCAGGCCTGAGGACAAATACTTTCCTCCAGGCTCAGATTAAAAATATGACAGATAGGAATGGCTATAGAGTCAGCTATCATCCTCAGTAGCTTTCTATCTAAGTTGTCAATGCCAGGAGGCTTGTCATTATTGATTGTTTCCAATATTTTTTACACCTCTCCCACACTAACTTTACAAAATTCAAACTTGCACTGCTTTTCTTTCATTATTTGTTTTTAATGCATGAATATAATTGTTCACTGTTCGTTGTTGGCATTTCCTGCCTAAGTTTTCCCACTTTGCCAATTAAATAATCATTAAAATAATTGCCAACATCAAATGGTTTTGTGATGAACAAGCCATCTGATTCAACGAAAAATGGAGTTGAATTTGTCCTTCTGCCCATCATTTCATTTAAAGTACTCCATCATTCTTAAATCTTGGCTTCATAATACAGTTTCTTCTTCTTTTTGTTGAGTTTAGTCACATCATTTCTCAATTTGCAGTAAGTCAGCCAGTCAGATGTACAGACAGACTTATTACCCACTCCTTTTTCCTCATCTCTTTCAACCATACAGTTTTTCAATTCCTTATCAATCCATGGAGCCTTAACAGTTCTAACAGTCAGTTTCTTAACAGGTTCATGTTTATCAATAATTGGAAGAAGCAATTTCATAAATTCATCAAGTGCAGCGTCTGGATGCTCCTCATGAATCACATCAGACCAACAAATATTTTTTTTTTTAGGCCCAGCTGTTGGAACTTTGGCTTTCCTGGATATAGCTACTATATTGTGATCATTGCATCCAATGGGTACGGATACATCTTTAGAACAAAGTTCTACAGTTTTAGTAAAAATGTGATTGAGGCATGTGGATGATGTTGTTCCTGTAGTGTTTGTAAACACCCTGGTAGGTTGATTAATAACCTGAACCAGATTACAGGCACTGGTTACAGTAAGAAGCTTCCTCTTGAGTAGACAGCTTGATGAAAACCAGTCAATATTCAGGTCCCCAAGAAAGTAGACCCCTCTGTTTACATCACATACACTATCAAGCATTTCACACATACTATTTAGATACTGACTGTTAGCACTCGGTGGCCTATAGCAACACCCCAAAAGAAAAGGCTTTAGATGTGCCAAGTGAACCTGCAACCACAACACTTCAATACACACAACATAAAATCTTCTCTAGACATTACAGGGATATGGCTCTGAATATATACAGCAACACCTCCCCCATAAGCATTTCTGTCTCTTCTATAGATGTTATATCCTTGTATTGCTACTGATGTATCATCAAATTAATTATCTAAGTGAGTCTCAGAAATGGCTAATATATGACTGTTATCTGATGTTATCAAGTTATTGATTTCATGAACCTTATTTCTAAGGCTACATATATTACTATGGGCTATATTCAGCCCTTTCCTGGGTAGCTTATCAGAGATAGACATAATATTGAAAAGAGCAGACAAAGCAAGAGATAAAACATATACATTCAGCAGTCCATTAATCAATTGGTGTGTGTGTGCTGCGGGGTTGAGGCTACGAACCCATAGGCTTGGCTCTCTCATCCCTTCCAGGCTTCTGGGAGGGAGGGTGGAGAATGAGTCTGTCGTAGCGGATGAACGCAATGTCCCCACGCGCTCTGGCAGTGTTCATGGCTGGGATCAGTTCTTCCCTCTTCTGGCGCACAGCTTCAGGACAGTCCTCGTTGAGGAAGATATACGTTTCTCTCAAGTTCTTGGCTCTTTCCAGAACAGCTACCTTGTCCTTGAACCTCAGGAACTTAACCACTATCGGCCTGGGCCTATCACCTGGGCCGGTGGTGGGTTTTCCAATCCTGTGGGCGCGCTCCACCTCAATCTTCCTGTGCTCCATCTTCAATTTCTCAGAGATCATTTCCCTCACTTTGCCCTCAGACTCCATCTTTGCCCTCAGACTCTCATGTGGAGATTCTGCAATTCCGTCCACAACCATGTTGTTTCGCCTTGATTGTCCGTCGAGATAGTCTAATTTATCATGGATTCACACACAGAACTACTCTGGGCGGCTCTGACTTAGAATACGTGGACAACTACAAATACGTAGGTGTCTGGTTAGACTGTAAACTCTCCTTCCAGAACCATATCAAACATCTCCAATCCAAAGTTAAATCTAGAATTGGCTTCCTATTTCGCAACAAAGCATCCTTCACTCATGCTGCCAAACATACCCTTGTAAAACTGACCATCCTACCAATTCTCGACTTTGGCAATGTCATTTACAAAATAGCCTTCAATACCCTACTCAACAAATTGGATGCAGTCTATCACAGTGCAATCCGTTTTGTCACCAAAGCCCCATATACTACCCACCATTGCGACCTGTATGCTCTTGTTGGCTGGCCCTCGCTTCATACTCGTCGCCAAACCCACTGGCTCCATGTCATCTACAAGACCCTGCTAGGTAAAGTCCCCCCTTATCTCAGCTCGCTGGTCACCATAGCATCTCCCACCTGTAGCACACGCTCCAGCAGGTATATCTCTCTAGTCACCCCCAAAACCAATTATTTATTTGGTCGCCTCTCCTTCCAGTTCTCTGCTGCCAATGACTGGATCGAACTACAAAGATCTCTGAAACTGGAAACACTTATCTCCCTCACTAGCTTTAAGCACCAACTATCAGAGCAGCTCACAGATTACTGCACCTGTACATAGCCCACCTATAATTTAGCCCAAACAACTACCTCTTTCCCTACTGTATTTAATTAATTTATTTATTTTGCTCCTTTGCACACCATTATTTTTATTTCTACTTTGCACATTCTTCCACTGCAAATCTACCATTCCAGTGTTTTACTTGCTATATTGCATTTACTTTGCCACCATGGCCTTTTTTTGCCTTTACCTCCCTTATCTCAACTAATTTGCTCACATCGTATATAGACTTGTTTCTACTGTATTATTGACTGTATGTTTGTTTTACTCCATGTGTAACTCTGTGTTGTTGTATGTGTCGAACTGCTTTGCTTTATCTTGGCCAGGTCGCAATTGTAAATGAGAACTTGTTCTCAACTTGCCTACCTGGTTAAATAAAGGTGTTCTCAACTTGCCTACCTGGTTAAATAAAGGTGTTCTCAACTGGCCTACCTGGTTAAATAAAGGTGTTCTCAACTTGACCTACCAGGTTAAATAAAGGTGTTCTCAACTTGCCTACCAGGTTAAATAAAGGTGTTCTCAACTTGCCTACCTGGTTAAATAAAGGTGAAATAAATAAATAAATAAATAAATAAGAACTGATGTCCTCTCTCAATGACTTACAGATTGCTGCCATCTTGCCGTTCTCCTCTTTCAACTCGTCGAGCTGACCCTGGGAGAACTGCAAACTGTTCTTCAGGTCCTGGACCTCTCTGGTCAGGTCATCCATTATTTTATTAGTAGAATCCACGAGTATTTGGACAAAACACTTGAAACAATTTTCTTGTTTATTAAAAACTGCTTACAGGTCTCTTTTTGTTAGTTTAAAAGATCCTTCACGTGTGAGAGAGAGACAGTGTCCTCAACGCTACTTCCGCCGGCTTTGGTCTTTGTCATGGTAACTAGCAACGTATGTTAGGCTGTTACTCCTCGCAGTTCCAGACAGGGCAGGTCACGGAGAAAATTGAAAACAACAAACAGCAGGGATCTAGACAGCCACAAACCCAGGACAATCCCCGGTCCCAGCCACAATTGCTAACCACGTCACGGGCTGCCATCAATAACATCTAGCTAGCTTGATGTCCAGCTAGCTAGCAGCTAGGCTTGCTGCGACGCCAAATAGCTCCTCAGACCTGTCCTTGGTCGGCAGGATCACTGGAAAGATACAAGCAGTCCCAGCAACTGATGCCAACTGCGTCGCGCCATCATAAGAAGCTAGGTGGCTACCAAGAACTTTCCAATAAACTTTTAAACAACAAACTTTCCAAACAAACAAAACCAAGCTCTTCCTTGTTCCACGTACAACAGGTGATATGATCCTTAACTTGCCTCTCAAAGCACTACATGATGACAGAAGTGAGTGGTACGGGGCGATAGTAATTTAATTCAGTTACCTTTTCTTTCTTGGGTACAGGAACAATGGTGGCACTGTGTTATCCTCAAAGCAGGCAAAGAAGGTGTTTAGCTTGTACGAGAGCAAGGCGTCGGTGTCTGCGATGTGGCTGGTTGAATTGTGTATGGTTGACAGCACAACCAAATAATAACATTTAAAGGACATGTACAGTGCATTTGAAAAGTATTCAGACCCCTTCCCTTTTTTCACAGTTTGTTACGTTACAGGCTTATTCTAAAATAAATGCAAACAATTCCTCATCAATACCCCGTAATTACAAAGCAAAACTGTTTTTTATACATTTTTGCTAATTTATTAAACATTAAAGGCAGATACCTTAAATACACAAGTATTCAGACCTTTTGCTATGAGAGTCCACCTCTGATAAATTCAATTGATTAAACATGATTTGGAAAGGTACACACCTGTCTATATAATGTCCCACAGTTGACAGTGCATGTCAGAGCAAAAACCAAGCCATGAGGTCGAAGGAATTGTCTGTAGAGCTCCGAGATAGGATTGTGTCGAGGCACAGATCTGGGGAAGGGTACCAAAAATATCTGCAGCATTGAAGGTTCCCAAGAACACAGTGGCCTCCATCGTTCTTAAATAGAAGAAGTTTGGAACCACCAAGACTCTTCCTAGAGCTGGCCGCTCTGAGAAACTGAGCAATCGAGGGAGAAGGGTCTTGGTCAGGGAGGTGACCAAGAACCCGATGGTCACTCTGACAGAGCTCCAGAGTTCCTCTGTGTAGATGGGAGAACCTTCCAGAAGGACAACCATCTCTGCAGCACTCCACCAATCATGCCCTTATGGTAGAGTGGCCAGACAGAAGCCACTCGTCAGTAAAAGGCACATGACAGCCCATTTGGAGTTTGCAAAAAGGCAACTAAAGGACTCTGACCATGAGAAACAAGATTCTGGTCTCTGGTCTGATGAAACCAAGATTGAACTATTTGGCTATTGAATGCCAAGCGTCACTTCTGGAGGAAACCAGCTTCTGGAGGAAAAGCACCATCCCTACGGTGAAGCATGGTGGTGGCATCATGCTGTGGGGATGTCTTTCCGTGGCAGGGACTGGGAGACTAGTCAGAATTGAGGGAAAGATGAACGGAGCAAAGTACAGCGAGATCCTTGATGAAAACCTGCTCCAGAGAGCTCAGGACCTCAGACTGAGGCGAAGGTTCACCTTCCAACAGGACAACGACCCTAAGCACACAGCCAAGACAACGCACGAGTGGCTTTGGGACAAGTCTCTGATTGTCCTTGAGTGGCCCAGCCAGAGCCCGGACTTGAACCCGATCGACCAGCCAACCAAACAGAGCTTGAGAGGATTTGCAAATATTACTTAAAACCTGTTTTTGCTTTGTCATTAATTTCCGAATGCACTGTAACTACTGCTTGGATAGTTCCTTCTATGACACAGCCTTAATCCTATTCTTTAACTTGTATTGATGGTTGAGATGGAGACGTGAATCCAACATAAAGGGAGCAAACAACAAGCTGCACAAGAACTCACTACTGTAATGGTCCAGGTTACAAAGTGGCTCAGTGACTCGTGTTTGCATCTCAATGTGAAAAAAACTGTTTGCATGTTCTTCACAAAGAGGGCAACAGATGTTACTGAGCCAGATGTCTACGTGTCAGGAGAGAAGCTCCAGGTGGGATCTGATTTACCTTGGCATCATACTTGATTCCAACCTCTCTTTTAAAAAGCATGTGAAAAAGATCATTCAGATAACCAAATTCAACCTAGCTAATTTCCGATTTATATGAAATTGTTTGACTACAGAGGTAGCAAAACTGTACTTCAAATCTATGATACTCCCCCACTTAACATACTGCTTGACTAGTTGGGCCCAAGCTTGCTGTACAACATTAAAACCCATTCAGTCTGTCTACAAACAGGCTCTCAAAGTGCTTGATAGGAAGCCCAATAGCCATCATCACTGTTACATCCTCAGAAAGCATGAGCTCCTGAGTTGGGAAAATCTTGTGCAATACACCGACGCATGTCTTGTATTCAAGATCCTAAATGGCCTGGCTCCCCCTCCACTCAGTATTTTTGTTAAACAGAAAACCCAAACATATGGCAGCAGATCCACAAGGTCTGCCATGAGAGGTGACTGTATAGTTCCCTTAAGGAAAAGCACCTTTAGTAAATCCGTTTTCTCTGTGAGAGCTTCCCATGTCTGGAATACACTGCCATCAGACACACATAACTGTACCACCTATCACACTTTCACAAAATGTATGAATACATGGCTAAAGGTCAGCCAGATTTGTGATCAGAATCCCTAGCTGTGTGTTGGCGCTTTCCATGTTGTCTGTAGCTTGTGAGGTGTGGAAACACTTAGTTGCTTTTATGAATTTTGTCTTGCTGCTTTTTGGTCTATGTTGCTATGTCTGTATGCTACGTCTTGCTTGTCCTATGTTGTTCTGTCTGTATGCTATGTCTTGCTTGTCCTATGTTGTTCTGTCTGTATGCTATGTCTTGTTTGTCCTATGTTGCTCTGTCTGTATGCTATGTCTTGCTTGTCCTATGTTGTTCTGTCTGTATGCTACGTCTTGCTTGTCCTATGTTGTTCTGTTTGTATGCTATGTCTTGCTTGTCCTATGTCTCTATTGTCTATATTGTAATTGTTTTTAATAACCTGCCCAGGGACTGCAGTTGAAAATTAGCCGGCTGGCTAAAACCGGCACTTTTACTGAAACATTGATTAATGTCCACTGTCCCTGTAAAAATAAAATAAACTCAAACGTATCATTAAGTTATCTTGTTGACAAGTTAGTATGCTATTTACTGTATTGCAAAAGTGATGTTGAATTGTGCTTGGTTGTCAATGGAACCAAATATTAACATTTGAGGGAGATGCATCTTCTGCTTGGATAGTTCCATCTGTGCCACGGAGTCTTGCTTCAATTCCAGTTTGTCTACAAATTAATAATTGATATGTTGGATTCACGTCTCCATTTCAACCAAACATCTAAGTTAAAGAATAGTAATAAATCAAATCAAACTTTAAATGTGTTTTAAATACAGTTTGATTTAGTCCTATTCTTTAACTTGGATTGTTGGTTAACATGGAGACGTGAATCCAACATATTTATTATTAACTTGTAGATTCCATTTGAAAAGCCTAGGCCTCTATGTATTGTCTATTTTTAGTAGAATCCTGGGCTGAATTTAAACAACAGCTGTTGATGACTTCCCAATTCTATATAAGCAAATAACGTTATTGATAAAGTATGGTTACAGTTCATTTGCTCTGTTAAATCTACCCTTTTGGAATTACTTAAATAGCATCAGTGAATCTATTTAGTGGAGATTTCTCAACAATCATGCTCAAGCTAGCACATTGCTAATAGTCCTTGACAAAAACTAAGCAGGGCTGGGCTTGGTTAGAACCCTAAATGGGTGCCCAAAGTGATAGCTGTAGATAGATCAGCTCTCCATCCAGTAGGTGCTGCCCAACATATTGTTTTTTCTTATAGTTGTCATGCCCTGATCTGTTTCACCTGTCCTTGTGCTCATCTCCATCCCCCTCCAGGTTTCGCCCATCTTCCCAATCATCCCTTGTGTATTTATACCTGTGTTCTCTGTCTGTTTGTTGCCAGTTCGTCTTGTTTGTTCAAGCTTACCCGCAACTGTCTGGATTATCGACCTCTGCCTGTCCCTGAGCCTGTCTGCCCACCTTTACCTCTGTCCCTCTCTGGATTACCGACCCCTGTCTGTCCATGAGCCTGTCTGCCGACCTTTACCTCTGTCCCTCTCTGGATTACCGACCCCTGCCTGTCCCTGAGCCTGTCTGCCGACCTTTACCTCTGTCCCTCTCTGGATTACCGACCCCTGCCTGTCCCTGAGCCTGTCTGCCGACCTTTACCTCTGTCCCTCTCTGGATTACCGACCCCTGCCTGTCCCTGAGCCTGTCTGCCGACCTTTACCTCTGTCCCTCTCTGGATTACCGACCCCTGCCTGTCCCTGAGCCTGTCTGCCGACCTTTACCTCTGTCCCTCTCTGGATTACCGACCCCTGCCTGCCTTGACCCGTTTTTGCCTGCCCTGTTGCTACAATAAACATTGTTACTTTGACAGTCTGCATCTGGGCCTTACCTTGGTTCTGATAGTAGTGGATATTACATTGAAGATCTGATGTTGTTTCAAAGTAATACATTCAACATATTTATAAGATTTGTCTGTTGAAATTTGGTGGTTTAATCCTGTGGTTGGAATTTCACCCTCAAAACAGTTCACGTCAATTACTTTTTGCAAATCCAACGTACCTTCCACTTAGATTCCACATCACAATAGGTTGACAAATTGAAACAACGTTGATTTAACCAGTTTGTGCCCAGTGGGTAGTTTTAGCATAAGATCTAGAAAGGCTTTGCGCCAAGGTTTACTAAGTAGTGTCAATACTGAACTAAGAAGTGACTGGCACTGTCTATTCTGTCTTACACTTACGGGACAAATTACAGGCCAAGTACAACAGACAGACACACGTCAGACAAATGTGACAAACAGAGATACAAAGTGGGAAAGTCACTGTTTATTCACAACAGTAAGACTTCTTATAAAGTGACTTATTTGACGTATAGAGAAGCAAAATGACATATAGAAAAGCATCCATCTCTGCTTCTCTTTCTCCTTGTCCTGTCCTCCCTCACTTCTTAGCGGCAGCCTTCATGATGTGGAGCTGGTAGATCTGTTCACAGGCGATGGAGAGGTCCACCACCAGGGAGACAAACTCCTCGAAGTTTACCATCCCATCACCATTCTGGTCCAGATTCTTCATGATCTTGTCGATGGCGGCTGGGTCCTTCTGGGACTGAGAGGGAAGGAGAGATGGAGGAGATGAAGAGAATGAGAGAGAGATGGGGGGAGGGGAGAGGGGGGGTTAGATTGACTTTAGATTCTCTCTCTCTCTCTCCCATCTCAGAGAGAGAGAGAGAGAGAGAGAGAGAGAGAGAGAGAGAGAGAGAGAGAGAGAGAGAGAGAGAGAGAGAGAGAGAGAGAGAGAGAGAGAGAGAGAGAGAGAGAGAGAGAGAGAGAGAGAGAGAGAGAGAGAGAGAGAGAGAGAGAGAGAGAGAGAGAGAGAGAGAGAATACCTTCAGGAAGCTGCCCAGTTCTGACTGCATGAGTTCATTCAGCTCCTTCTTGCTCAGTGTGTTACAGTCACCGTCCTTGTCGGCATAGCGATGGAACACCGTGATCAGGGACTGCATGGATCTCTCCAACTGAGACAGCATGGCTGCAGAGAGAAGGATACACTGAGGAGGGGAGCGAGAGAGGGAGGAGGGGGGTGTAAATTACAGTGGCAGATAAAGATTAAGACTAAGATCGAGTCGTACTACACCGGCTCTGACACTCGCCAGATGTGGCAGGGCTTACAAACCATTGCAGACTACAAAGGGAAGCACAGTGACACGAGCCTACCAGATGAGCTAAACTACTTCTATGCTCGCTTCGAGGCAAATAACCCTTAAACATGCATGAGAACACCAGCTGTTCTGGAAGACTGTGTGATCACTCTCTCCGCAGTCGATGTGAGTAAGACCTTTAAACAGGTCAACATTTTTTTCTCTGTTGACAGGGTTGTATGTAACATGAGTCTACCAGATGAGCTAAATGACTTCTATGCAGACTTCGAGGCAAGCAACACTGAAGCATAAATGAGAGCCATCAGCTGTTCCGGACGACTGTGTGATCACGATCTCCGTAGCCGATGTGAGTAAGACCTTTAAACAGGTCAACTTTCACAAGGCCGCAGGGCCAGACGGATTACCAGACGTGTACTGCGAGCATGTGCTGACCAACTGGCAAGTGTCTTCACTGACATTTTCAACCTCTCCCTGTCCGAGTCTGTAATACCTA
Source organism: Oncorhynchus clarkii lewisi (assembly GCF_045791955.1). Taxonomy (NCBI): domain Eukaryota; kingdom Metazoa; phylum Chordata; class Actinopteri; order Salmoniformes; family Salmonidae; genus Oncorhynchus; species Oncorhynchus clarkii. The sequence continues at coordinate 13,146,279 of NC_092149.1, read as the reverse complement.
CATGTTTTAAGCAGACCACCATAGTCCTCGTGCCCAAGAACATGACTACCGACCCGTAGCACTCACGTCTGTAGCCATGAAGTGCTTTGAAAGGCTGGTCGTGGCTCACATCAACAACATCATCCCAGAAACCCTAGATCTACCCCCATTTGCATACCACCCCAACAGATCCACAGATGATGCAATCTCAATTGCACTCCACACTGCCCTTTCCCACCTGGACAAATGGAACACCTACATGAGAATGCTGTTCATTGACTACAGCTCTGGTTTACTGACCCCTGTCTACCCTGACCCTGAGCCTGCCTGCCGTCCGGTACCGTTGCACCACCTCTGGTTTACTGACCCCTGTCTACCCTGACCCTGAGCCTGCCTGCCGTCCGGTACCGTTGCCCCATCTCCCACCTCTGGTTTACTGACCCCTGCCTACCCTGACCCTGAGCCTGCCTGCCGTCCGGTACCGTTGCCTCAGCTCTGGTTTACTGACCCCTGCCTACCCTGACCCTGAGCCTGCCTGCCGTCCGGTACCGTTGCCCCACCTCTGGTTTACTGACCCCTGTCTACCCTGACCCTGAGCCTGCCTGCCGTCCGGTACCGTTGCCCCACCTCTGGTTTACTGACCCCTGTCTACCCTGACCCTGAGCCTGCCTGCCGTCCGGTACCGTTGCCCCACCTCTGGTTTACTGACCCCTGCCTACCTTGACCTGTCTATTGCCTGCCCCTGTTTGCAACATCAAACTATTGTTTATTCGACATGATATGCATCTGGGTCTTCCCTTCATACCTGATAGATGGTACTAATATGCTGACTAATAGCAAACTATCCCTTCGAAGCAAACAAATTAACAATGCACATTCAGGGAGGATGGGAGTTGGCTTTCTTTGTCTCTGTAAGCACAGTCTGTTACTTAGTGACATTTAAGCTGTCATCTTCCACTCCTTTACACATTCCCTCTACCTCTGACTCCTCCTCTTTCTTTTGGTGCCTCCCACTTTCTTTGGGAACATCCAACATCTCTAGCTGTGTAGACTGTCCTTTAACCAAGTTTGGCCTGGGGTAGGCCGTCATTGTATATAAGAATTTGTTCTTAACTGACTTGCCTAGTTAAATAGAGGTTAAATAACCTCTGTCATAGCTTGACCATGTGACACATTATCATAAGTGTGAAAGTTTGGGGAGATGGGGATGGAAAGGGGTGTGACAGGAGAGGAAAGGGTTTTGCAACAGTTCAGTGTAGAGAAATCATGCTGATGATAATTGGTGAGTAATGCCTATAAATGACATGAACCGGAGGAGAAAAACGTTTGTAGGTCTAACAGAGTTCTAAAACAAAAACATTATAGCCTACAAATGAAACATGAAAAGGTTTAGGTATAGATAGACTACATTATGTCTTCATCAGTAAATAGTATGTCCTGTCATCCTGCATAACAAACCATAGAAGAACTGATTTTTGAATCAAAGCAAGCGAAGACTAATGAACATTATAGCCTACAAGTTTGCCGGACGAGACAGATCAGTAGCTAGTCACACTTGGAAACAGTTGTTACAGTTGTGTGAGACCTGTTTATTACACTAGATAACCTCCTCTGTTAAACCAAAGACACCAATAGTAATAGTAGAATAAGTGGAGATTGGTTACTTACCAAACAGAGGAGAGACGCTATCAGAACAGGGTGGGGAAGTAGGGTACTGCTGAATATATACCAATGATGTTGAATCTACTGCGCACAAACTGTGGGAAAGATTTTATAAAGACAAAGAATTTATAGAGAACAGAACGCCTGCCTAATTGTGAGTGTTTGTAGCCTATAGTGGAGGTGTGTGTGTGTGTGGGAGGGAGGGAGGGAGTTAGAGTTTAGGCATGATGTCTTTGAGTCCTCATCTTTGAATTTAACATGATAAAATAGACATGGATCACCTAGAATGTTTTCATATCGCATTAACACTCAGAACTCACTGATCTCATTAACACACTGAGAACTCACTGATCTCATTAACACACTGAGAACTCACTGATCTCATTAACACACTGAGAACTCACTGATCTCATTAACACACTGAGAACTCACTGATCTAATTAACACACTGAGAACTCACTGATCTAATTAACACACTGAGAACTCACTGATCTCATTCACACAATCTATAGAATGATGCTGAATCTATACCAATGATGCTGAATATTTACCAATGATGCTGAATATTTACCAATGATGCTGAATACATACCAATGATGCTCAAATCAAATCAAATCAAATTTTATTTGTCACATACACATGGTTAGCAGATGTTAATGCGAGTGTAGCGAAATGCTTGTGCTTCTAGTTCCGACAATGCAGTAATAACCAACAAGTAATCTAGCTAACAATTCCAAAACTACTACCTTATAGACACAAGTGTAAGGGGATAAAGAATATGTACATAAAGATATATGAATGAGTGATGGTACAGAGCGGCATAGGCAAGATACAGTAGATGGTATTGAGTGCAGTATATACATATGAGATGAGTATGTAAACAAAGTGGCATAGTTAAAGTGGCTAGTGATACATGTATTACATAAAGATGCAGTAGATGATATAGAGTACAGTATATGCGTATACATATGAGATGAATAATGTAGGGTATGTAAACATTATATTAGGTAGCATTGTTTAAAGTGGCTAGTGATATATTTTACATCATTTCCCATCAATTCCCATTATTAAAGTGGCTGGAGTTAAGTCGGTGTGTTGGCAGCAGCCACTCAATGTTAGTGGTGGCTGTTAAACAGTCTGATGGCCTTGAGATAGAAGCTGTTTTTCAGTCTCTCGGTCCCAGCTTTGATGCACCTGTACTGACCTCGCCTTCTGGGTGATAGCGGGGTGAACAGGCAGTGGCTCGGGTGGTTGTTGTCCTTGATGATCTTTATGGCCTTCCTGTGACATCGGGTTGTGTAGGTGTCCTGGAGGGCAGGTAGTTTGCCCCCGGTGATGCGTTGTGCAGACCTCACTACCCTCTGGAGAGCCTTACAGTTGTTGGCGGAGCAGTTGCCGTACCAGGCGGTGATACAGCCCGACAGGATGCTCTCGATTGTGCATCTGTAGAAGTTTGTGAGTGCTTTTGGTGACAAGCCAAATTTCTTCAGCCTCCTGAGGTTGAAGAGGCGCTGCTGCGCCTTCTTCACGATGCTGTCTGTGTGGGTGGACCAATTCAGTTTGTCTGTGATGTGTACGCCGAGGAACTTAAAACTTACTACCCTCTCCACTACTGTTCCATCGATGTGGATAGGGGGGTGTTCCCTCTGCTGTTTCCTGAAGTCCACAATCATCTCCTTAGTTTTGTTGACGTTGAGTGTGAGGTTATTTTCCTGACACCACGCTCCGAGGGCCCTCACCTCCTCCCTGTAGGCCGTCTCGTCGTTGTTGGTAATCAAGCCTACCACTGTTGTGTCGTCCGCAAACTTGATGATTGAGTTGGAGGCGTGCGTGGCCACGCAGTCGTGGGTGAACAGGGAGTACAGGAGAGGGCTCAGAACGCACCCTTGTGGGGCCCCAGTGTTGAGGATCAGCGGGGTGGAGATGTTGTTGCCTACCCTCACCACCTGGGGGCGGCCCGTCAGGAAGTCCAGTACCCAGTTGCACAGGGCGGGGTCGAGACCCAGGGTCTCGAGCTTGATGACGAGCTTGGAGGGCACTATGGTGTTAAATGCCGAGCTGTAGTCGATGAACAGCATTCTCACATAGGTATTCCTCTTGTCCAGATGGGTTAGGGCAGTGTGCAGTGTGGTTGAGATTGCATCGTCTGTGGACCTATTTGGGCGGTAAGCAAATTGGAATGGGTCTAGGGTGTCAGGTAGGGTGGAGGTGATATGGTCCTTGACTAGTCTCTCAAAGCACTTCATGATGACGGAAGTGAGTGCTACGGGGCGGTAGTCGTTTAGCTCAGTTACCTTAGCTTTCTTGGGAACAGGAACAATGGTGGCCCTCTTGAAGCATGTGGGAACAACAGACTGGGATAGGGATTGATTGATAATGTCAGTAAACACACCAGCCAGCTGGTCTGCGCATGCTCTGAGGGCGCGGCTGGGGATGCCGTCTGGGCCTGCAGCCTTGCGAGGGTTGACACATTTAAATGTTTTCCTCACGTCGGCTGAAGTGAAGGAGAGTCCGTATGTTTTAGTTGCGGGCCGTGTCAGTGGCACTGTATTGTCCTCAAAGCGGGCAAAAAAGTGATTTAGTCTGCCTGGGAGCAAGACATCCTGGTCCGTGACGGGGCTGGTTTTCTTTTTGTAATCCGTGATTGACTGTAGACCCTGCCACATACCTCTTGTGTCTGAGCCGTTGAATTGAGATTCTACTTTGTCTCTATACTGACACTTAGCTTGTTTGATTGCCTTGCGGAGGGAATAGTTACACTGTTTGTATTCGGTCATGTTTCCGGTCACCTTGCCCTGATTAAAAGCAGTGGTTTGCACTTTCAGTTTCACGCGAATGCTGCCATCAATCCACGGTTTCTGTTTGGGAATGTTTTAATCGTTGCTATGGGAACGACATCTTCAACGCACGTTCTAATGAACTCGCTCACCGAATCAGCGTATTCGTCAATGTTGTTGTCTGACGCAATATGAAACATATCCCAGTCCACGTGATGGAAGCAGTCTTGGAGTGTGGAATCAGATTGGTCGGACCAGCGTTGAACAGACCTCAGCGTGGGAGCTTCTTGTTTTAGTTTCTGTCTGTAGGCAGGGATCAACAAAATGGAGTCGTGGTCAGCTTTTCCGAAAGGTGAGCGGGGCAGGGCCTTATATGCGTCGCGGAAGTTAGAATAGCAATGATCCAAGGTTTTTCCAGCCCTGGTTGCTCAATCGATATGCTGATAAAATTTAGGGAGTCTTGTTTTCAGATTAGCCTTGTTAAAATCCCCAGCTACAATGAATGCAGCCTCCGGATATATGGATTCCAGTTTGCAAAGAGTCAAATAAAGTTTGTTCAGATCCATCTGCTTGGGGGGGAATATATACGGCTGTGATTATAATCGAAGAGAATTCCCTTGGTAGATAATGCGGTCGACATTTGATTGTGAGGAATTCTAAATCAGGTGAACAGAAGGACTTGAGTTCCTGTATGTTGTTGTGGCCACACCACGTCACGTTAACCATGAAGCATACGCCCCCGCCCCTCTTCTTACCAGAAAGATGTTTGTTTCTGTCGGCGCGATGCGTGGAGAAACCAGCTGGCTGCACCGACTGCACCGATGCTGCACCGACTGCACCGATGCTGAATCTATACCAATGATGCTGAATATTTACCAATGATGCTGAATACATACCAATGATGCTGAAAATGTACCAATGATGCTGAATATATACCAATGGTGCTAAATCTATACCAATGATGCTAAATATATAGAAATGATGCTGAATATATGCTAATGATGCTGAAAATATGCTAATGATTCTGAATATATACCAGTGATGCTGAATATATTCCAAAGATACTGAACACAGATGTAGAGAGGGGTGACAAGAGTACACGCTAGAATGTTTGGAAGAATAGATCTATGGATATAGATAGATCTATGGATGAAAAAGATGGGATGATGTTTCTTGAATGAAATACCATTTTATTCAGTTACATCTTAATACTCCCCAGAGAGAGAACACATTTAGATCAGTTAGAGATTCACTACTGTTGTTTCCTTCATGGCTCATCTCTCCCACTCTGTCCACCACCTCTATCTCATTGTTACAGTATGGTCTTAGTCACTGTCCACCATCTCTATATCATTGTTACAGTATGGTCTTAGCCTCTGTCCACCACCTCTATCTCATTGTTACAGTATGGTCTTATCCTCTGTCCACCACCTCTATATCACTGTTACAGTATGGTCTTATCCTCTGTCCACCACATCTATATCATTGTTACAGTATGGTCTTATCCTCTGTCTGTCACGCCCTGGTCTTAGTATTTTGTGTTTTCTTTATTATTTTGGTCAGGCCAGGGTGTGACATGGGTTATTTATGTGGTGTGTTTTGTCTAGGGTTTTTTTTGTAGGTTATGGGATTGTGGTGTAGTATAGTTGTCTAGAAAAGTCTATGGTTGCCTACAGTGGTTCTCAATCAGAGGCAGGTGTTTATCGTCGTCTCTGATTGGGAACCATATTTAGGCAGCCATATTCTTTGAGTGTTTTGTGGGTGATTCTTCCTGTCTCTGTGTTTGTTTGCACCAGATAGGGCTGTTTCGGTTTTTCACGTAACGTTTATTGTTTTTGTATTGTTCATCATTATCTTTATTAAAGCTGTATGAAGATAACCACGCTGCATTTTGGTCCTCCTCTCTTACGACGGAAGAAAACCTTAACAGAATCACCCACCACAACAGGACCAAGCGACGTGGTGACAGGCAGCAGGAGCAGCGCAAGGAGGAATGGACATGGGAGGACGTTTTGGACGGCAAGGGTTGTTACACTTGGGAGGAGATCCTGGCTGGAAGAGATCGCCTCTCTTGGGAACAGGTGAAGGCACTTAGGAGAGCAGACCGGGAGAATTCAACCAGGTAAGGTTGGGCAGCCTCGGTGCTCAAGAGCTCCAGTGCGCCTGCACGGTCCGGTCTATCCAGTACCACCTCCACGCACCAGCCCTCCGGTGGCAGCTCCCCGCACCAGGCTTCCTGTGCGTGTCCTCGGCCCAGTACCACCAGTGCCAGCACCACGCACCAGGCCTACAGTGCGCCTCGCCTGTCCTGCGCCGCCAGAGCCGCCAGTCTGCAAGGAGCCGCCAGAGCCGCCAGTCTGCAAGGAGCCGCCAGAGCCGCCAGTCTGCAAGGAGCCGCCAGAGCCGCCAGTCTGCAAGGAGCCGCCAGAGCCGCCAGTCTGCAAGGAGCCGCCAGAGCCGCCAGTCTGCAAGGAGCAGCCAGAGCCGCCAGTCTGCATGGAGCAGCCAGAGCCGCCAGTCTGCATGGAGCAGCCAGAGCCGCCAGTCTGCATGGAGCAGCCAGAGCCGCCAGTCTGCATGGAGCAGCCAGATCCGCCAGTCTGCCAGGATCCGCCATTCAGCCAGGATCTGCTGGAACCGCCAGTCAGCCAGGATCTGCCAGAGCCATCAACCTGCCCGAGCTACCCCTCCGTCCCGAGCTACCCCTCCGTCCCGAGCTACCCCTCCGTCCCGAGCTACCCCTCAGTCCCGAGCTACCTCAGTCCCGAGCTGTCCCTCAGTCCGGAGCTGCCCCTCAGTCCAGTGGGGCCCTTTGTTAGGGTTACTAGGCCAAGGTCGGCGGCGAATGTCGCCAATCTAAGGACGCGATGTAAGCGGACTAAGACTATATTGGAGTGGGGTCCACGTCCCGCGTCGGAGCCGCCACCGTGGACAGACGCCCACCCGGACCCTCCCCTATGGGTTTAGGGGTGCGGCCGGGAGTCCGCACCTGGGGGGGGGGGGGGGGATTCTGTCACGCCCTGGTCTTAGTATTTTGTGTTTTCTTTATTATTTTGGTCAGGCCAGGGTGTGACATGGGTTATTTATGTGGTGTGTTTTGTCTAGGGGGTTTTTGTAGGTTATGGGATCGTGGTGTAGTATAGTTGTCTAGAAAAGTCTATGGCTGCCTGGAGTGGTTCTCAATTAGAGGCAGGTGTTTATCGTTGTCTCTGATTGGGAACCATATTTAGGCAGCCATATTCTTTGAGTGTTTTGTGGGTGATTGTTCCTGTCTCTGTGTTTGTTTGCACCAGATAGGGCTGTTTCGGTTTTTCACGTTACGTTTATTGTTTTTGTATTGTTCGTCATTATCTTTATTAAAGATGTATGAAGATAACCACGCTGCATTTTGGTCCTCCTCTCTTACGACGGAAGAAAACCTTAACACTGTCCACCACTCATTGTTACAGTATGGTCTTATCCTCTGTCCACCACCTCTATCTCATTGTTACAATATGGTCTTAGCCTCTGTGTCACGTATACTGCCCCTCCGGCATTCGAGGTCGCCAGTCTGCTCATCATTACGTACACCTGTCACCATTGTTAGGTGCACCAACGCCTCATCAGACTCACCTGGGCTCCATCACCTCCCTGATTACCTCCCCTATATCTGACATTCCTTCCCCAGGCGTTATTGTTTCTGTTTCACTGTTTCATGTCTGTATGCTACTCGTGTTTCTTGTTTTGTTCCTTGTGTTATTTATTATTAAAGTCACTCCCTGTACTTGCATCCCGACACCCAGCGTCCACAAGTTACACTCTGCCTCAGCACACAGTGGCCTACCACTCCCTGTGTGTTATGGAACAGTCAAGCAGATCAGTATCTACTATTTTCTAGAACAGTCAGCTTGGCAACACCATACAGAGAACAGAGAGAGAGAGATGGGAGCATGACTCTCTCTTGCAGGCTGAAACATGCAGAAAAACAGGAAAAGTCACATCAGCCACTCCGGACTCAACTCCTAATGTTGGCATAGCATTGGCTTTGAGACGGTCATGAAGGTGTGCATTTAACTGGCACAAACAAATTCAGATTAAAAGCAACACAATCGCCAAAAGATTCTTCAATCTCCAAAATGTTCATTCAAATAATAATTTGATCTTAACTGACTTGCCTGGTTAAATAAACAAATAATATATAACATTACAGCCAGTCACTGATAGTCATGAGACTCTCCCTCTTCTGGGTCTTGTGTTATGGTAGGTAGTATAAGTAGCCTTTCCTACTGTCAAATGATTCAACACGCCCTCTAGTGGTCTCATGGGTGTAATGTTATTCATATTTTTCATCATTTCATATTTGATCATAAATAAATACAAATTAAAACACAAAGTATGGTGTTTCTATGTCAAACGATGTTGTTATATTTCAGTCTTCTATGATGTATAACAAGTGTAATATTGGGATGCAACCTCAAAATGAAATATATTTTAACTCTATTTCTGACACAAGCCTATAACCATGCGTGTTAGGTGTATACTTTTGTATACAGCTGGGAGGTGAGGTCCTGACAGATATCTCTGGATCTCTCCATGTGTCTGTGGTAGGAGGGGAGGTCCTGACAGATCTCTCTGGATCTCTCCATGTGTCTGTGGTAGGAGGGGTGGGTCTGCTGGTTCTCTCTGGATCTCTCCATGTGTCTGTGGTTATAGGGGTGGGTCTGCTGGTTCTCTCTGGATCTCTCCATGTGTCTGTGGTAGGAGGGAGGGTCTGCTGGTTCTCTCTGGATCTCTCCATGTGTCTGTGGTAGGAGGGAGGGTCTGCTGGTTGTCTCTGGATCTCTCCATGTGTCTGTGGTAGGAGGGTGGGTCTGCTGGTTCTCTCTGGATCTCTCCATGTGTCTGTGGTAGGAGGGAGGGTCTGCTGGTTGTCTCTGGATCTCTCCATATGTCTGTGGTAGGAGGGTTGGTCTGCTGGTTCTCTCTGGATCTCTCCATATGTCTGTGGTAGGAGGGTGGGTCTGCAAATGTGATGACAGTACATACAGTAGTATAAGTAAACTTTCCTACAGTCAAATGATTCAACACGCCCTCTAGTGGTCTCATGGGTGTAATGTTATTCATATTTTTCATCATTTCATATTTGATCATAAATAAATACAAATTAAAACACAAAGTATGGTGTTTCTATGTCAAACGATGTTGTTATATTTCAGTCTTCTATGATGTATAAAAAGTGTAATATAGGGATGCAAACTCAAAATGAAATATATTTTAACTCTATTTCTGACACAAGCCTATAACCATGTGTGTTAGGTGTATACTTTTGTTTCAAAGTAGATTAGTTTAAGACTACCAAGAAACAGTCTTGACCCTGATGTATCCCACTGCAGTAATGGGCTGCCCCTTACCTCTTTCTATATCCAGATATTATTGACCTCTTCTTCTATCTTTCTTTCATTCTGCAAAATACACATCAACTAGCCTACTGTATGTGACTGTATTACAACCCTCAAGTGTTAAAGAACAAGAAACATATGTATTTAAATTCTTACTAAATTATCAGGAAACTCATTAGTAAAGGTATCAAGCATGACAAATTGCATATCAACTTCAAAGTAATTTCAGTGCCTAGGGACATCCTGTGGATTGTGTAAGAGTGTTCATCCCTGCTCCTCTTGGATTATGTGGAGGTCTGAGGTTCCTCCCCACCCTCCCTGCTTCTCTAACTGGACTGGGACAGCTGGGAGGTGAGGTCCTGACAGATCTCTCTGGATCTCTCCATGTGTCTGTGGTAGGAGGTGAGGTCCTGACAGATCTCTCTGGATCTCTCCATGTGTCTGTGGTAGGAGGGGAGGTCCTGACAGTTCTCTCTGGATCTCTCCATGTGTCTGTGGTAGGAGGGGTGGGTCTGCTGGTTCTCTCTGGATCTCTCCATGTGCCTGTGGCAGGAGCTGGGCCGTTCCCAATTTCATTAACTGCATTTCTATACAGTTAGAAAACGTTCAAAAGCTATTTGGAGAACAGCAAAAACAAGCAATTTGACCCCAGCTACTATCACCTTGGCTGCTATAGGTTCATTCAGCTCAGTCGATCTACAAACACATAGCCTATTAGCTATACAATTAATTTTAATCAGAGTCAGCAGAATCCTATAGGTCTATACTACCCTGTCATTTTTGTCAGATTATAAAAGATTCTGCTAATGTCTCCAGTCATATAAAGTGTCGTAGAATTGCATGAAATGTGTTTATACACACAAAAAGAAAGGAGAAGAAAGGTATCTGACATAGCTTATAGCTTAGGCCTCCTCTACGCCAATACAGGGGCAGCCATGCATTGAACACTGCAGTCTTTTAACACAAACAGTGATTGGGTTATATTATTAGCCTAAATTATCTAATCCTCTCATCACATTATGAATAGTTGGCTTACCAGGATATTTTACAAAAGTCTGCAAATGTGATGACAGACAGATGCATGGAATTCTTTATTATTAAGGTGCATTTTATGGTGAACATTAGCTTCCCGAAACTCACACGCTGCCTATAAGAGAGGGGAGAAGGACAGAGAGAGAGAGACCTGATTTAACTCAAACTAAACTGTCCATTGTACTGCAGAGTGGTTGTCCAACTGCAAACCTCCATAACTGAATAGATAAGAGCATATCATGAGAGCACCAGTTACAAAACAGAGCTGAGAGCTCTCCATCCAGAATGGGGACCTTATATAGGCAGAGCTGAGAGCTCTCCATACAGAATGGGGACCATATGGGGATCATATATAAACAGAGCTGAGAGCTCTCCATACAGAATGGGGACCATATATAGACTGAGCTGAGAGCTCTCCATACAGAATGGGGACCATATATAGACAGCGCTGAGAGCTCTCCATACAGAATGGGGACCATATATAGACAGAGCGGAGAGCTCTCCATACAGAATGGGGACCATATATAAATATCCCATGTTTTTTCTCTCTCCTACCCCAATCCCATGATCATTTATATCAATAATGCAATGGCAAAACCTTTTATATATATTTTTTTTTACAACCCAAATTCCTCTGGTTTTCCCATTTCACTACCAGGTGTTTTATGCACATTTTATGCACAGCAGGAGCTGCCTAAAGTAATGAAGAATACATAGATAATAATGTATAATACATAGATAAAATCATGTACAATAAATAGATAAAATAATGAACAATACATAGAAAAAATAATGAACAATACATAGATAAAATAATGAACAATACACAGATAAAATAATGTACAATACATAGATAAAATAATGTACAATACATAGATCAAATAATGTACAATACATAGATCAAATAATGTACAATACTGCAATACAAGATGGCGTAGCAGTCAGGTGTCTTTGTCCTTCGTCTTATCGTATCCCATGTATATATCTTTTATATATTTTTCTTCGCATATCTTTTTTATATTTTTCTAAACCTCAACTTCAAGATACTCTCCTGCAACCCGCCTCACCCAATGTGGTGTGGATCTGTTTTTTCTAGAGTATTTTTGTTTACCCTGGAACCAGAATCCCCCAACAGAAGCTAGCTAGCTCACTAGCTACTACCACTGCTAGCGGTCATCAGCTAACCTTTAGCTCGGAAAGCTCTCGCCAGTTTGTGTAACGCAACTCAAACCAGAGCATACTATACCTATTTTCTCTCCATTTCCCCGGATTCCTACCGCAAGCTCTGAACTTTTTCACTTGGGTTATCGCAGCTAGCCAGCTGCAATCCGAGTGACTACTCCTGGCTAACGTCTGTCCCGAAGCAATCCCCAATTAGGCTGGAGCTAGCCGGTGCTAGGCCCATTCTCCAGCCTAGCTGAAGAGGCCCATCAGCCACTCCTGGGCTACAATACCCAGACCCCTTGTACTGCTGGTACGGGGCACGGAACCCCGACCGATCCTTCACGACTGGACTACCGACATAATCTGCTCGAGGGGGTACTCAACTGGCCCCTACGTCGCGACGTCCCCTGAATGCCCATCTGCTAGCTGTCTAGAGCATATCGGACTGTTAGCTGAATAGATCCATCGGCCAATTTCTTGGGCCACTATACCTATTTTGCCAATTGGACTTCTGCTACTCAGAATCCTACTAATCCATCACGACTGGTCTATCGACGTCACCACACGCGGAGGCTAAAACAGACTTTCCTCCATTGCAACGTCCCTCTAAGGCCCTTCTGCTAGCTTGCTAGCCCCGGCCTGCTAGGATGTCTGAATCGCTGTGTCTCCAGCCAGCCCAACCACTCACTGGACCCCTATGATCACTCGGCTACGCAGGCCTCTCAATATCAATATGCCTTGTCCATTACTGTCCTGGTTAGTGATTATTGTCTTATTTCACTGTAGAGCCTCTAGCCCTGCTCAATATGCCTTAACCAACCATTTAGTTCCACCTCCCATGTATGCGGTGACATCGCCTGGTTTAAACATCTCTAGAGACTATATCTCTCTCATCATTACTCAATGCCTAGGTTTACCTACAATGTACCCACATCCTACCATACCTTTGTCTGTACATTATGCCTTGAATCTATTCTATCGCGCCCAGAAACCTGCTCCTTTTACTCTCTGTTCCGAACGTACTAGACAGCCAGTTCTTATAGCCTTTAGCCGTACCCTTATCCTACTCCTCCTCTGTTCCTCTGGTGATGTAAAGGTTAACAAAGGCCCTGCAGTACCTAGCTCCACTCCCACTCCCCAGGTGCTCTCATTTGTTGACTTCGGTAACTGTAAAAGCCTTGGTTTCATGCATGTTAACATTAGAAGCCTCCTCCCTAAGTTTGTTTTATTCACTGCTTTACCACACTCTGCCAACCCGGATGTCCTAGCCGTGACTGAATCCTGGCTTAGGAAGACCACCAAAAACTCTGAAATTTCCACCCCTAACTATACAATTTTCAGACAAGATTGATCTACTGCAGAGATAGCCTGCGGAGTTCTGTCTTACGATCCAGGTCTGTACCCAAACAATTCAAGCTTCTACTTTTAAAAATGCACCTTTCCAAAAATAAGTCTCTCATAGACCACCCTCTGCCCCCAGTTGTGCCCTGGACACCATATGTGATTTGATTGCCCCTCATCTATATTCAGAGCTCGTGCTGCTAGGTGACCCAAACTGGGACATGCTTAACACCCCAGAAATCCTACAATCTAAGCTTGATGCCCTCAATCACATACAAATTATCAATGAACCCACCAGGTACAACCCCAAATCCGTAAACACGGACACCCTCCTAGATATCATCCTGACCAACTTGCCCTTCAAATACACCTCTGTTGTTTTCAACCAAGATCTCAGCGATCACTGCCTCATTGCCTGCTTCCGTAATGGGTGTGCGGTCAAACGACCACCCCTCATCACTGTCAAACGCTCCCTAAAACACTTCAGCAAGCAGGCCTTTCTAATCGACCTGGCCCGGGTATCCTGGAAGGATATTGACCTCATCCTGTCAGTAGAGGATGCCTGGTTATTCTTTAAAAGTGCCTTCCTCACCATCTTAAATAAGCATGCCCCGTTCAAAAAATGTAGACCCAGGACCAGATTTAGCCCTTGGTTCTCTCCAGACCTGACTGCCCCTGACCAGCACAAAAACATCCTGTGGCGTTCTGCATTAGCATCGAACAGCCCCTGTGATATGCAACTTTTCAGGGAAGTTAGGAACCAATATACACAGGCAGTTAGGAAAGCTAAGGGTAGCTTTTTCAAGCAGAAATTTGCATCCTGTAGCACAAACTCAAAAAAGTTCTGGGAACCCTGTAAAGTCCATGGAGAATAAAATAACCTCCTCCCAGCTGCCCACTGCACTGAGGCTAGGAAACACTGTCACCACCGATGAATCCACTATAGGAAACAGCAGAGGGAACACCCCCCTTTTCACATCGATGGAACAGTAGTGGAGAGGGTAGCAAGTTTTAAGTTCCTCGGCATACACATCACAGACAAACTGAATTGGTCCACTCACACAGACAGCATTGTGAAGAAGGCGCAGCAGCGCCTCTTCAACCTCAGGAGGCTGAAGAAATTCGGCTTGTCACCAAAAGCACTCACAAACTTCTACAGATGCACAATCGAGAGCATCCTGGCGGGCTGTATCACCGCCTGGTACGGCAACTGCTCCGCCCTCAACCGTAAGGCTCTCCAGAGGGTAGTGAGGTCTGCACAACGCATCACCGGGGGCAAACTACCTGCCCTCCAGGACACCTACACCACCCGATGTTACAGGAAGGCCATAAAGATCATCAAGGACATCAACCACCCGAGCCATTGCCTGTTCACCCCGCTATCATCCAGAAGGCGAGGTCAGTACTGGTGCATCAAAGTTGGGACCGAGAGGCTGAAAAACAGCTTCTATCTCAAGGCCATCAGACTGTTAAACAGCCACCACTAACATTGAGTGGCTGCTGCCAACACACTGACACTGACTCAACTCCAGCCACTTTAATAATGGGAATTGATGGGAAATGATGTAAATATATCACTAGCCACTTTAAACAATGCAACCTTATATAATGTTACTTACCCTACATTATTCATCGCATATGCATACGTATATACTGTACTCTATATCATCGACGGTATCCTTATGTAATACATGTATCACTAGCCACTTTAACTATGCCACTTTGTTTACATACTCATCTCATATGTATATACTGTACTCGATACCATCTACTGTATCTTGCCTATGCTGCTCTGTACCATCACTCATTCATATATCCTTATGTACATATTCTTTATCCCCTTACACTGTGTATAAGACAGTAGTTTTGGAATTGTTAGTTAAATTACTTGTTGGTTATTACTGCATTGTCGGAACTAGAAGCACAAGCATTTCGCTACACTCGCATTAACATCTGCTAACCATGTGTATGTGACAAATAACATTTGATTTGATTTGATTTGATATAATTGAGAATTTTGTCATTGGAATTTCATAATTCCTATGTGTGTACATGAATTAAATCACTCAGTCTATTTTATAAGAATTTGTAAGATTCCTATTTGTATAAAATAGACAGAGACCAGTCTTATCAAAATTAGATAATAGTACTTATTCTCTGAGCTCGCTGCTATGAAACCACGAACAACAGTTTATGTACAAAATATGACGTCATAGGTTATAAAATGTCCTTCCTCCTATCGACCAAGGCAAAACAGGTTCAAAAGTTTATTCCAACCCCCTCGCTCGCTCACTCCAGACACACACTTATCAAGATTCACTTCTGGAATCTCCACCTTCATCCATCACTATTTAGAAGACATTTCCAGATAATGGAAAACCCAGGAAAACACTCTCTGCCTTATCTAAACATCCCAGAGCTAGGTTGAGTCGGTTCAACCATAGGTTAACGATCCTTTCTGCTTACTTAAAACCCACAATCCATTTCCTCCCCAACCTAGCTGGAATGGTATTTATGTTTAATACCCCCTGTTTCATGCTACACAATCCCTTCCTTATGAATTAACATTATTAATCAGATATAATAAAACAGAGTAGAGTTTAATTAGTTATAGTTCTATTTAAAATGTAGATATTGTTTAGTCATTATTCATAAAATTTCTAACAAATTTCAATAAGCTACGTACGCTACGGTCACAAGACGCAGGCCTCCTAATTGTCCCTAGAATTTTTAAGCAAACAGCTGGAGGCAGGGCTTTCTCCTATAGAGCTCCATTTTTATGGAACGGTCTGCCTACCCATGTCAGAGACGCAAACTCGGTCTCAACCTTTAAGTCTCTACTGAAGACTCATCTCTTCAGTGGGTCATATGATTGAGTGTAGTCTGGCCCAGGAGTGGGAGGGTGAACGGAAAGGCTCTGGAGCAACGAACCGCCCTTGCTGTCTCTGCCTGGCCGGTTCCCCTCTTTCCACTGGGATTCTCTGCCTCTAACCCTATTACAGGGGCTGAGTCACTGGCTTTACT
This sequence comes from Oncorhynchus clarkii lewisi, assembly GCF_045791955.1. Classification (NCBI taxonomy): domain Eukaryota; kingdom Metazoa; phylum Chordata; class Actinopteri; order Salmoniformes; family Salmonidae; genus Oncorhynchus; species Oncorhynchus clarkii. The sequence continues at coordinate 13,129,922 of NC_092149.1, read as the reverse complement.
GGGGCTCTCTCATGCCGTCCCTGGAGGGGGTGCGTCACCTGAGTGGGTTGAGTCACTGATGTGGTCATCCTGTCTGGGTTGGCGCCCCCCCCCCCCTTGGGTTGTGCCGTGGCGGAGGTCTTTGTGGGCTATACTCAGCCTTGTCTCAGGATGGTAAGTTGGTGGTTGAAGATATCCCTCTAGTGTTGTGGGGGCTGTGCTTTGGCAAAGTGGGTGGGGTTATATCCTTCCTGTTTGGCCCTGTCCGGGGGTGTCCTCGGATGGGGCCACAGTGTCTCCTGACCCCTCCTGTCTCAGCCTCCAGTATTTATGCTGCAGTAGTTTATGTGTCGGGGGGCTAGGGTCAGTTTGTTATATCTGGAGTACTTCTCCTGTCCTATTCGGTGTCCTGTGTGAATCTAAGTGTGCGTTCTCTAATTCTCTCCTTCTCTCTTTCTCTCTCTCGGAGGACCTGAGCCCTAGGACCATGCCCCAGGACTACCTGACATGATGACTCCTTGCTGTCCCCAGTCCACCTGGCTGTGCTGCTGCTCCAGTTTCAACTGACCTGAGCCATAGGACCATGCCCCAGGAATACCTGACATGATGACTCCTTGCTGTCCCCAGTCCACCTGACTGTGCTGCTGCTCCAGTTTCAACTATTCTGCCTTATTATAATTCGACCATGCTGGTCATTTATGAACATTTGAACATCTTGACCATGTTTTGTTATAATCTCCACCCGGCACAGCCAGAAGAGGACTGGCCACCCCACATAGCCTGGTTCCTCTCTAGGTTTCTTTCTAGGTTTTGGCCTTTCTAGGGAGTTTTTCCTAGCCACCGTGCTTCTACACCTGCATTGCTTGCTGTTTGGGGTTTTAGGCTGGGTTTCTGTACAGCACTTTGAGATATCAGCTGATGTACGAAGGGCTATATAAATAAATTTGATTTGATTTGAATAAGCATTTTTCTACAGCTGGCCATGCTTTCCACCTGGCTACCCCTACCCCGATCAATAGCCCTGCACCCACCACAGCAACTCGCCCAAGCCTTCCCATTTCTCCTTCACCCAAATCCAGATAGCAGATATTCTGAAAGAGCTGCAAAATCTGGACCCCTACAAATCAGCCGAGCTAGACAATCTGGACCCTCTCTTTCTAAAATGATCTGCCGAAATTGTTGCAACCCCTGTCAGTAGCCTGTTCAACCTCTCTTTTGTATCGTCTGAGATTCCCAAAGATTGGAAAGCTGCCGCGGTCATCCCCCCCTTCAAAGAGGAGACACTCTAAACCCAAACTGCTACAGACCTATATCTATCCTACCCTGCCTTTCTAAGGTCTTCGAAAGCCAAGTTAACAAACAGATTACCGACCATTTCGAATCCCACCGTACCTTCTCCGCTATGCAATCTGGTTTCAGAGCTGGTCATGAGTGCACCTCAGCCAAGCTCAAGGTCCTAAACGATATGATAACCACCATTGATAAGAGACATTACTGTGCAGCCGTATTCATCGACCTGGTCAAGGCTTTCGACTCTGTCAATCACCACATTCTTATCGGCAGACTCAACAGCCTTGGTTTCTCAAACGATTGCCTCGCCTGGTTCACCAACTACTTCTCTGATACAGTTCAGTGTGTCAAATCGGAAGGCCTGTTGTTCCGGACCTCTGGCAGTCTCTATGCTGGTGCCACAGGGTTAAATTCTCGGGCCGACTCTCTTCTCTTTATACATCAATGATGTCGCTCTTGCTGCTGGTGATTTTCTTATCCACCTCTACGCAGACGACACCATTCTGTATACTTCTGGCCCTTCTTTGGACACTGTGTTAACTAACCTCCAGACTAGCTTCAACGCCATACATCTCTCCTTCAACTGCTCTTAAATGGCCTCCAACTGCTCTTAAATGCAAGTAAAACTAAATGTATGTTCTTCAACCGATCGCTGCCCACACCTGCCTGCCCGTCCAGCATCACAACTCTGGACGGTTCTGACTTAGAATATGTGGACAACTACAAATACCTAGGTGTCTGGTTAGACGGTAAACTTTCCTTCCAGACTCACATTAAGCATCTCCAATCCAAAATTAAATCTAGAATCGGCTTCCTATTTCGCAGTAAAGCCTCCTTCACTCATGCTGCAAAACATACCCTCGTAAAACTGTACGCTCTCTTTGGCTGGCTCTCGCTTCATACTCGTCACCAAACTCCCTCTCCAGGTCATCTACAAGTCTCTGCTAGGTAAAGCCCCATCTTATCTCAGCTCACTGGTCACCATAGCAGCACCCACCCGTAGCACGCGCTCCAGCAGGTATATCTGACTGATCACCCCCAAAGCCAATTCTTCCTTTGGTCTCCTGTCCTTCCAATTATCTGCTGCCAATAACTGGAACGAACTGCAAAAATCACTGAAGCTGGAGACTCATATCTCCCTCACTAGCTTTAAGCACCAGCTGTCAGAGCAGCTCACAGATCACTGCACCTGTACATAGCCCATCTGTAAATAGCCCATCAAACTACCTCATCCCCATACTGTATTTATTTATTTATCTTGCTCCTTTGCACCCCAGTATCTCTACTTGCACATTCATCTTCCGCACATCTACCATTCCAGTGTTTAATTGGTATATTGTAATTACTTCACCACCATGGCCTATTTATTTCCTTACCTGCCTTATCCTACCTCATTTACACACACTGTATATATACTTTTTCTACCGTATTATTGACTGTATGTTTGTTTTACTCCATGTGTAACTCTGTGTCGTTGTATGTGTCGAACTGCTTTGCTTTATCTTGGCCAGGTCGCAGTTGTAAATGAGAACTTGTTCTCAACTAACCTACCAGGTTAAATAAAGGTGAATTTTAAAATAAATAAAAAATATATATTTTTTAATAATAATGTACATAAATAGATAACATAATGTAGAATACATAGATAAAATAATGAACAATACATAGATAAAATAATGAACAATACATAGATAAAATAATGAACAATACATAGATAAAATAATGTACAATACATAGATAAAATAATGAACAATACATAGATACAATAATGAACAATACATAGATAAAATAATGAACAATACACAGATAAAATAATGAACAATACATAGATACAATAATGAACAATACATAGATAAAATAATGAACAATACATAGATAAAATAATGAACAATACATAGATACAATAATGTACAATACATAGATAAAATAATGAACAATACACAGATAAAATAATGAACAATACATAGATACAATAATGAACAATACATAGATAAAATAATGAACAATACATAGATACAATAATGTAGAATACATAGATACAATAATGTACAATACATAGATCAAATAATGTACAATACATAGACAAATATGGATGTCCACTCATTGTTTTTCTGCTCCCAAACTTGATTTTTTTAATAAAGCTTTGGTGATTAAGATTTAAGATTAAGAGGTCTCATTTGCAAAGCCCTTTATCGATAGTCTTGACTACTTTGGAAATGCATTGGGCAGGACAAAAAAAACGGCTTCATTGAGACTAATCTTGTTTTTTTAACCAAATGAAACGAAATGGCAAAAAAACATTTGTTATTGTTTTTCCTAAATAAGAGGTTTACGGGCACGAAAAACACATCTCTCTTGTTCCAATGCGCATATAGGCACTGCGCATCACAGCTGGATAGGCTGCGCTACCGCTGTCAAAATCCATATCGTAACCAACCATGTTAGGACCGCAAAGTGTTTAAGGACAGACATCAGATATTGCCACCCCTTCCCCCTCAGCGCAAGCGAGATCATATGAGACAGGTCAATTATCAATCCTAGCGTTAGAAAATAGAAGAGTGCCTGCTTTAACAGGTCGAAATGGCCAAGCATGTGTTTGACACCTGCACTGACTGAAAGTCAGCCCAAAACAAGAGCCCATGGTGCAGCGCTTCCCATCACCTGATTTGAAAATGGGGAGAAAATGTGCGCTTGGTTCATAGAACCGGGGTTACATCTTCCTTCAAGTGTGGCTCTACCTTTTGAATGGTTCAAGCTACAAAGTATTGTGACGCCATCACTGAATATAAGACTCTCAGGAACACGTTGGCAGGGTTGGGTAATAACAGATTACATGCAATCCGTTACATGTAAGGGATTACAAAAAAGGTAACTGTAAATCGTTACGTTACCAGCAAAAATATTGTAATCAGATTACAGATACTTTTGAAAAACTAGATGATTAGTTCGAGGGTTACTTTTAAATTCAGAAAGGATGCTCGCCTTTCAAATCAGCATTGAAAAAAGGCGCAAATTTAAATTTGTTCCACCTGAGCGAGTCTGACCAAAAGAGTCAGACACCACCATGATGACACACCAAATGTGTTTGATGTATTGCGGGAAAAGAGCAGGAATAGGCTTTTGTAGGGTACAGTCCAAGCTGCTATCGGCATCCAAAGATGATCCAACTTGAATAAACGCTTGGAGGTAAGGATGACAGCTGCGATTTAGTTTACGGCGATACGGATATCACTTATTATTGATATCTACATAGCGCATTGATGTGAATCACACTGCTGCTCTCTCATTTAGCTATTTGCGCCTTACGGATTGTGGTTGTTGTAAATGGCTGTTCACAAATCTATATGTATGTTTGAACCCAATAATGGTTGAATTCAAGAAGTTTAAACTGCCTATCAATGCATATGCACTCTTTCAACAGCTGCATATTGCAGATCCAAGCCTATGGAATAAAAGTGGGGCTTTTATTGCTCAATCTAATTAATGCACATAAAAAACGAATCCATAGACCTAATGGACACATGCTCAAACTTGCACACGTTTGATATACTTAAAGGGACAATCTGTAGTTGCGATATAAATCATATATACAGTACCAGTCAAAAGTTTGGACACACCTACTCATTCAAGTGTTTTTCTTTATTTTTTACTATTTACTGTAGTGAAGACATAAGAATTATGAAATAACACATAAGGAATCATGTAGTAACCAAATAATTGTTAAACAAATCCAAATATATTTTAGATTTTAGATTCTTCAAAGTAGCCACCCTTTGCCTTGATGACAGCTTTGCACACTCTTGGCAAGCATGCCATTCCATGAGCGCCGCATTTATTTTTCAACTTGAATCAATGAGCCCAATCAGTTCTCATTGACAACAAAATCATAAACAACAGAGTAGGGCTGGGTAATAAGTCCTTAGTTTTGGGTTCATGCCCAGGTAATACAATTTGGCTAATCTATACTTCCGTATTTCCAAGTCCAACCCATGAAGTAAAATGTAAAATCCATATTTGGCCAGCTATGTAAACTTTAACATTGATTTATCCTGCAATAGATGTTGTTCAACTGGTAACATAAATGTTGTCTTCTTCTAATGCCTCTTAAGCAGAAAGTAATCTAAAAATAACGGAATGTAATCAGATTACGTTATTGAATTTGGGTAATTCAGAAGTTATGTTACTGATTACAATTTTGGTCAGGTAACTTGTAACTGTAACAGACTACATTTAAAAAGTAACCTACCTAAAATGTCCCTTTACTATGTCCACAAGACGTTAGCACCAAGTTGGCAAACCGGGCAATAAATCAGACTGAGGGGAAAAGATAATCAATGATGTTCTTTTCTACACAGAAAATCATGCAACATTATTATTGCTTAATGATCTTTGGAACTTCCCAATACCTTTCTGATGCATTTCAGTCACTTCAAACCATTATGTCTTCAGATTTAAATACTGTCAAAAATACTGTCAGACTGATTCGTAATAGACTGTCATAGCCCAAAATAACAAATAAACAGAAACTGTGGCATAGCGATATTCATCATTGTGGGAGGAAGGGAAGAGAGGGATGAGAGATGGAGGACAAGCAGTACTTTAAGAGTTCTCATGACATCTAGTGGTGAGTTTTGGATTAATTTGATCTTCACAATCAACACATCGTTAACCACGGAGCTGCAGACAGACAGTCAGCTGCAGACAGACAGACCTGCAGACAGGCAGACAGACACACACACTGACACACATTCATCGACGAAGTCACCCTCACAAAGGTATAATAAAGTATAAATGAAATTATTTTTTGTGTAAGATTTGTGTATCATGAGTTAATATTACAAGCAAGAAAGGGATATGTGTAATCTAGGTTAACATAGGTAATTATTCAGCTGCTTGACTATTAGAACGAGGAGGAGAACCGGTACGAGGAGCTCCATCCTCCCTCTTTGCAAGTTACGGGCTGAATGTCCCCTCCCCTACCGAAATTCGAAAAATGCTGAGACCTGTGAAGTCATGATTTGTCCAAATAGCCAGTGAGGAAAAAACCCAAAAGCAGAACTACTGCTGCTCGTTATCCTACGCTTCCCGTTCAGCCTCATACAGATTCTACGGTACCAGTAGATCTGTCCATGAGAGATTAGGCTATGTGTGACATTCAATATGTAATGTTAAGTATTCCCTGATGAGTTTTTTTTATGTTTGTGTTTACCACGACATCATTTCAACGTGGATAATTGGGTAATACTCGGTTGATATGATGATCAATAAGATTACAACCTATTTTCACCCCCTCAAAAAGACAGCCAAAAGTTTCAAATCAAATCAAAATAAAATGTTGGTCACATGCTCATATTTAGCAGATGTTATTGCAGGTGTAGCTGAATGATTGTGTTCCTAGCTCCAACAGTTCAGTAGTATCTAACAATTCACAACAATACACACAAATCTCAAATTAAAAGAACGGAATTAAGAAATATATAAATATTAAGACGAGCAATTGACCAGAACACAGTAGAATACAGTATATACAAATGAAATGAGTAAAACAGTATGTAAACATTATTAAAGTGAACAGTGTTCCATTATTAACGTGACCAGTGATTCCATGACTGTGTACATAGGGCAGCAGCCTCTGAGGTGCAGGGTTGAGTAACCGGGTGGTAGCCAGCTAGTGACAGTGACTAAGTTCAGGGCAGGGTTCTGGGTGGAGGCCGGCTAATGATGGCTATTTAACAGTCTGATTGCCTTGAGATAGAAGCTGTCTTTCAGTTTCTCTGTCCCAGCATTGATGCACCTGTACTGTTATTTTTCCTGCCAGCATAGTTGTGTTGTTTCCTACCTTCACCAGCTTGTCTGGGAGCACGACGTCAGTGCCCACTGGTTTGTTTGTTATCCAGGACTATCTGGAGGCCCTGCCTCTATCTGAGCCGTTGAATTGCGACTGCACGTCGTCTCTGTACTGTAGTTTTGCCTGATTGATTGCCTTATGGAGGGCATAACTGCACTGTTTGTATTTGAATTTCCAATGTGTTTTCACTATGCTTTCAACCATTAATATCAGAACCAAATCAATTAGGAAAATCAATTCGATTTTTGGGTGTCAGCTAAATGTGTTATCATTGCGCTTTCAACCATTTAAAAGCACAACAAAGTTCAAATGGGAATACACTGTCAGATATTTTGTTTCTTTATACAACAATTTGTGTTATCACTGTGTCTAATCTAACAGCACAACCAAATGACCTGGATTACAGTTGAGATTACATTAAAGTACATGGTGCAAGTTATCAATGCTGTTCGAGATTCTGCTCAGATTATTATAGTAATTGTGAAGATCTCTGCATGCTCTTGAACATGCATGCTTTCTATGATTACATAAGACATTTGTTACTGTAATCTCAAAGTGCACATGGATGTTTATGTTACTCAATACTTAAGTTGAATAAATACTGCTACATTGCAGTTATATTAGTTTGTAAGAAAGCCTTAACTTTAGGCTATTTACTTTAAATACATTTACCTATATATTTTCCACAGCACAATAGGTTAACAAATTACATTGAAACAACATTGATTTAATCCGTTTGTAGTTATAGTAGTTTTAGCATAGGAGCTAGAAAGGCTTTGCACTAAGGTTTACTAAGAAGTTGTGTCAATACCGAACTAAGAAGAAGTGACTGGCACTGTCTATTCTGTCTTACACTTACGGGACAAATTACAGGCCAAATACAACAGACAGACACACGTCAGACAAATTTGACAAAAAGAGAGAGTAGGAAAACCTGTGTTTATTCACAACAGTAAGACTTAGCTATAAAATGACTTATTTGACAGATAGAAAAGCAAAATGACATATAGAAAAGCATCCATTTCTGCTTCTCTTTCTCCTTGTCCTGTCCTCCTTCACTTCTTCACTTCTTGGCAGCAACCTTTTGGGTGTGGAGCTGGTAGATCTGTTCACAGGCGATGGAGAGGCCCACCACCAGAGAGACAAACTCCTCGAAACTCACCTTCCCATCACCATTCTGGTCCAGATCCTTCATTATCTTGTCTATGGCAGCTGGGTCCTTCTGGGACTGAGAGGGAAGGAGAGATGGAAAGAATGAGTAAGAGAGAGAGATGGGAGGAGGGGACTTTGGATACCTCTTTAATAAAGTGAGAGAGAGAAATCAGAAGGAGAGGGAAAGTGGGTGAGATGAGCAACAGAGAGAAAGTGTAAAGGGACATAAAAGAGAGAGAGAGGGATGCCTGTGTTACCTTCAGGAAGCTGCCCAGTTCTGTCTGCATCAGCTCTTTGAGCTCCTTCTTGCTCAGTGTGTTGCCGTCACCATCCTTTTTAGCATGGCGATGGAACACCATGATCAGGGACTCCATGGAACGCTCCAACTCAGACGGCATGGCTGCAGATATTGACACACTGAGGAGGGGAGAGAGATTATGTCATTTAGGGTGGGTGTACTACTGTATCTAAGTTCACTTACACACTGGAGATCCTGCAACAGCCAGGCTGCTGGTTCAAACCCAACTCAGGCCAGTTCCATTAAATCACTACTTCATAGCTCTATTAGACATATAATATAGCCTACCCCCACAATTAGTCTTTAATGCAAACAAACAATGCACTTTTAGAGAGGATGGGAGTTGGCCTTCTTTGGCTCTGTAATCACATTCCTTGGCTGCTGTAAAGTTGTTCCACCCCTTATCACACATTCCCTCTAATGTCGACCCCTCTTTCTTTTAGTGCCCACCCCATTTCTTAGCTAGCTGTGTAGACTGTCCTTTAACCTCTGGTTTTGCAACAGTTCAGTGTAAAGAAATCAGGCTGATGATAATTGGTGAGTAATGCTCTAAATGACATGAACCGGCTGAGAAAAACGTTTGTAGGTCTAACAGAGTTCTAAAACAAAAACATTATAGCCTACAAATGAAACATGAAAAGGTTTAGGTATAGATAGACTACATTATGTCAATCAGTAAATAGTATGGCCCATCAAACTGCATACCAAACCATATAATAGCTTATTTTTTAATCAAAGCAAGCAAAGACTGTTTGTTTGCCATTGACGAGACAGATCATTAACTAGGCACACTATATAAACCCGAAACAGTTATTAAAGTTGTTTGAGACCTGTTTATTACAGTAGATAACCTACTCCGTTAAACGATGGACGCTACTGTATAGAAAAAGCGAAAAACTGTTACTTACCGAACTGAGTGCTGCTGGAGAACAGGGTGGGGAAGTATCAAACTGCGCAAGAGCTACAAGAATTTAAAGCGAGCATGCAACGCCCCTCTGATTGTGTGTTTTAGCCTGTGTATCCAAGAGACGATGTCTGAGAGCCTGTTCTCAGAGCATTTCGTATTATTCTTATTTAACTTTTGTATATGTTACGTTTCGTAAGGTATGTATTAAATTGTCGCAGACATCCCATTTCGTATAATATGTGACGAATTATAATTCGTATAATATGTTTCGAATTTGCAAAATGTACAATATGACAAGCATTTTGCTACATCCGCAATAACATCTGCTAAATATACTGAAAAATATATATAAACGCAATATGCAACCGTTTCAAAGATTTTACTGAGTTATAGTTCATATAAGGAAATCAGTCAATCGAAATATATTCATGGATTCACATGACTGGGTAGCGGTGCAAAGTCTCCAAGGTCAATCTAACCCCCCCCCCCCCCCCCCCCCCCCTCAGTAACAAAGATGTAAACAAATTTGTGCACAAAATTTGAGAGAAATAACCTTTTTGTGAGTATGGAGTTTGGGTTAAGTTTAGGAGTTGGGTTAAAGGGTTAGTTAAAGGGTTAGTTAGGGGAAGGGTTAGCTAATATGCTAAGTAGTTGCAAAGTAGCTAAAAAGTAGTAAGTAGTTGAAGTTGCTAATTAGCTAAAATGTTAAAGTTGTCTATGATGAGATTCAAACCGAAACCTTTATTTAGTTGCTAATTAGCTAAAATGCTAAAGTTGTCTATGATGAGATTCAAACCAAAACCTTTAAGTAACCATCTGCCTTATGCAAGCATACCAAACGTAACATATAATACTAAATTGAGTGTCTCGGATTCACATTTACTATGTTACATCTAGTCTATGAGACCAGAGCTGCTGAGAGAGAGAGCAAGGGAGGGGAGAGGGAATAAGGCTAAGATAAGGCTTGATGTCATCTTTCAGTTATCTCAACTTAAACATGATGAAATAACACAGATGGAGAGAGGGGTGACAAGAGTGCACACTAGTATGTTTGTCAGAATAGTTCTATGGATGAAGAGGTTGGGATGAAGTTTGAATAGAATGTAATTTTATTCAGTTACATCTTCATTGTCCCCAGAGAGAGAACACATTTAGATCAGTTGGAGCGTCATTGGCTTTGGGGCTGTAATGAATGCGTGCATTTAACTAGCACAAGCAGATACAAATAAAAAGCAACACAATCTCCAAAAGATTGTTCAATCTCCAAAATTCAAATTGGTAAACTGCAATGCACCATGCACACCACAGGAGGCTGCTGATGGAAAGATGGCTCATAATAATGGCCGGAATGGTGCCAATGGAAACCATGTGTTTGATACGATTTCACCGATTCCGCTCCAGCCATTATCACAAGCCCGTCCTTCCCAATTAAGGTAACACCAAACTCCTTTGATGCACACTTATCAGGAGTTGGCTGTATATTGGTCATGTTTGGCACCATCAGTTTAATACATCACAGTAGTCCTCCTGACCAGAAGAAGAAACCTGGGCGTAAGTAAAAGGCATAGCATGTGTTCTTCTGACACACGTGATGGATATTCCAAGCTGATGTCCTTTTTCTCCCCAGCATCAGAACAGCACAGCCAGTCACTGGTAGTCATGAGAATCAACTCTCCCTCTTTTGGGTCTTGTGTTACATAGTGTCATGTCTTTGGCTATGCCGGATTAAGTGATATGACATGCTATTCTATAAAATAATTTCTCTGTAATTACTATTACCTGATTGAGTTAGTCATGTAAATGTAATTAACTAGAGAGTCGGGCACCACAAAATATTTATAGAGCTGTTATCTTCCCAATAAACTCTTAAAGACCTAGTAATATTTTACATCAATAGCAGTCAATATCAATCGTCACCTGAATTCAGTCTCATCTGAAAGTTATAAATTATTTTATCTGCACGAACCCTGGACGAACAAAACTGTGTTTAATTATTTATTTACTAAATACCTAACTAATCACACAGAATTACACATACACAATTAATCACAACTTGATTACAAATTGCGTCATAAAGGAAAACGTCCCTGGCGGGAGGAACAGATATGACAGCTTGTTACACAAAGGAAAAGGGTTGGGTTTGTGTGAAAGAGCGGAAAAACTGAGGGACACAGGGAGAAGCTGTGCTATCGTAAATACAGTATCTTATGCATTCTAAATTACCGCCCATTTGGAAAAGGGAAATGCAATAAATATTTACTCTGAGCTGCGCTTCAGTAGGTTGGTGGTAGATGGAAGACCGTGTTGCCAAACCGAGTCCTTTGTCCTTTGAAGAATGTCTCTGGTGGTCAATTGGATAAGTTGTAGAAACGCCGTTGTGCGATAGACAGGATACTCCGTCTGTTACTTCCTAACCCTCGTTTGCAGCTGCGGTTGCTAACTCAACGGCTAGGAGGTATCACTTCTGTCGTGAATAAGAGTTCAAAGTTCATACCATTCGCAACCAAAGCTCACGCTGATGTTGGCTTCGTTCTGTAGTTATTATCTGAACCGTCGTCCTACATTCCCGGAACAGGAAGTTATGTTGTCGTCAAGGGCTTATATAGGAAGGGAGAGGAGGGCGTGTTTGAAAAGTTTTAAAGCCCATGTCCCTTCACAGGGCGGGCCACTGATTGAGCAGCCCTATCTTATGAAAAACCAAATCTCACATTTTAGAAGCTAAAATCACATTTCATCCCATCACAAATAATTTAATATTCAAACGTTTAAATTGAACAACAGTTCCACGTGAATCCAATAACTCTGATGTGTAGACTTTCCACTGTAGAGTTTATGTCATCTTATCATTGATGAGAATGTCTCAGATGACAACCGAACTGACATCATATTCATTAAGTACCACCGCATATGTTCAATTGGTCGGATTACCCAAATATAGTTCATTTCCCCCCACCTACTGATGTTCCCCGAATCTCTATGTTAATCAAGGGTTTTGCAAATGTAACCTCAGTAGGGTAGAGAGAGGAAAAAGGGGGGGAAGAGGTATTTATGACTGTCATAAACCAACCCCCCAGGCCAACGTCATGACAATAGTATAATTAACCTCTTTCTATATACATATATTATTTGCATCTTCTACTTTCTTTCATTCTGCATATAAACAATATATGTTTTATTGTCACATACACCAGATAGGTGCAGTGAAATGTATTGTTTTACAGGGTCAGCCATAGTAGTACGCCGCCCCTGAAGCAAATTAGGGTTAAGTGCCTTGCTCAAGGGCACACCGTCAAATTGTCTGTGGATCTTTCCATGGGTCTGTGGTTGGAGGGTGGGTCTGCTGGTTCTCTCTGGATCTCTCCATGTGTCTGTGGTAGGAGGGTGGGACTGCTGGTTCTCTCTGCATCTCTCCATGTACCTGCAGTTGGAGGGTTGGGTCTGAGGGTCACAGCTCTGGTGGCTGTCACTCTTGCCAGAGAAGCCAGGAGGCCACATCATCTCTCTCCTCCTTTCACCATGGCTGGGCTGGAGTAGCAGCTGAAGGGGACATCTCCTTTTTCCTGCTCCACCTAGGTCGGCTGCTTCTCTCTCTGGAGCAAGAGGGACACTAGCCTTCTAAGGGGCCTACATATTCGGCTCCCACCAGTCCAACACCAGGTAAGACTGTATGTTCTTCAGCTCCAGGCAGTCTTTGACAGACTGGTCCCTTATTGGTCCACAGAGGACATGCCGTCTTCAGGGATCTCACCACACTTGAAGGCCCAGGTGAACTCTTCTCCTTGTTCACAATGTGGACAACTGAGGGCAACCATCTTGGGCAAAGCTGAATATTTTCTATGTTGTCAAAGGAAGACAGACTTGTATGTAACACGAGCCTACCAGACAAGCTAAATTACTTGTATGCTCGCTTCGAGGCAAGCAACACGGAAGCATGCATGAGAGCACCAGCTGTTCTGTGATCACAATCTCCGTAACAGATGTAAGACCTTTAAACAGGTCAACATTCACAAGGCCACAGGGCCAGACGGATTACCAGGACGTGTACCCCCGAGCATTCGCTGACCAATTGGCAAGTATCTTCACTGACATTTTAAACCTCTCCCTGCCAACATGTTTCAAGAAGACCATCATAGTCCCTGTGCCCAAGAACACCTGCCTAAATGACTACCGACCCGTAGCACTCACATCTGTAGCCATGAAGTGCTATGAAAGGCTGGCATGGCTCACATCAACACCATTATCCCAGAAACCCTAGACCCACTCCAATTTGCATACAGATCCACAGATGACGCAATTTCAATCGCACTCCACACTGCCCTTTTTCACCTGGACAAAAGGAACACCTACTTGAAAATGCTATTTATTGACTACAGCTCAGCATTCAACACCCTTGTGCCCTCAAAGCTCATCACTAAGATAAGGACCCTGGGACTAAACACCTCACTCTGCAACTGGATACTGGACTTCCTGACGGGCCGCCTCCAGGTGGTAAGGGTAGGTCACAACACATCTGCCACACTGATCCTTAACACGGGGGCACCTTAGGGGTGCATGCTCAGTCCCCTTCTGTACTCCCTGTTCACCCATGACTACAAGGCCAAGAACGACTCCAACACCATCACTAAGTTTGCCGACGAGTTGAAGGACTTCCGGCAATGGCGAAGCTCTGTCAAGACGCATCTGTGTAGTGTCCTCGAACTTTCGAACAATTTTAAGGCATTTTGACACGGTTTAACTGTTCGTTAATAGTGAGAAGTTGGAAGTTAAAACATCTATTGTATCGCCAAAGCAAAATATGTCAATATGCATGGAAAAGTGCCCCTCTCTAACAGCCCTTCTTCGGCCTCGGCGGATGCTAGCTCGGAAGAAACACCAGCATGGTTCAGAATGGAGATGGACAAGGGTATAACAAAAATCCAAGAGACACTTTCTGAACGCCTCAGCAAAATTGATGTACTGGTCGATAAACTCCACGGAGACAATAAAGTCACAAAGGGACAAGTGACAAAGTTAGAAAAAGACCATGCTGACCACCAGGCTGCCATTCTGGACGTCTGCGAGGAAGTGGACCAAAAATACAAGAAGTTGGAAGACGCCATCTCTAAACTCGAGGAGAAATTAGATTATTATGAACATTTGAGACTTTAAGGTTTACCGGAGGCCGTGGAGGGAAGAGACGTGATCTCCTTTCTACAGGAATGGATTCCCAAAATTCTGGATCTACCCCCTCCCGCGCACCCACTGGAGATTGAGAGGGCTCGTCGCACCCTACGGAGGCAGCTGCCTGGCCAGGTTGCACACAGGGCATTTGTCATAAAATGTCTACGGTACCAGGACACTGTTCGCATCCTCTCTGCTGCCCGAGCAAAGGGAGAGCTCAAGTACGGAGATGCCAGAATCATGATCTTTCCGGATCTTTCTCCCTCACTACACAAGAGGAGGATGGCTTTCTCCCCACTTAAGAGATTTCTGCATCAGGCTGGCTTGGCATACGGCCTGCACTACCGAGCGACTTTGTGGATCGAAACCAAGAATGGTGAGTGCACATTTGACTCTGTGAAGATGGCTGAAACATACATGAGAAAAGCACTTCCTGACTTGTTCACGTCTACTACACCCAGAGGAACTGTCTTTCACGTCTACTACACCCCGAGGAACTGTCTTTCACGTCTACTACACCCCGAGGAACTGTCTTTTGAACTTGGACACAGTGGATAGTGAACCGTTAGTACATGAGGAAACAACGAAATTACTCATATGATCGACTGGCTGGCTGGCTGGATGTTTAGTGTGATAATGACTGGTGAGATAAAGTTGCATCATAGCTAATGTTGGCTGTGCAATTTAGCCAGCTCGTTAAGTTTACAAGGGTGTAGCTATAGCTACTATACATCCTCACTATGCCAGGTAGTTACATTTTTGCTGTATACTTTTATTTTATGCAGAGAGTTTTGTTTGGTTATATAGTTATGTGGCTTTTGACTGGGTTTCAAGCCTAACTATGTTGTTTATATTACTTCAGGGTATTTTAGCTACTATTACGTTTGCTGGCCTGTTTATTGTTAGAGATGTATGCTGGCGTTAGTGATACCAAGACAGGGATAAGCTACTCACTGGCTGGCCGCATAATTGCCAGCTAGCTGATAGCTTTACACTTGTGTATGTGCATACATGTGTGAATATATACAATTTTGGGGGGAGGATGAACTCAGGAGGATGGGGATTGTTTAATACTTGTCCCTATTTTATATTTGAGAGATGAGAGTTATCGTCTGGTAAAGGTCTTCATTTATACATCATAGTTTGATGTCTTTAATCCTGACCTGCTGGGGTGCGTTTGTGGTCATCGCTTTTGTCGCCGAGCGGCACAGGTTTCAGGGCGCTTTGGGGAATGCCGATTGGTTGACATTTGGGTGTGCGGGTAGGCTCGGTTGGTGACTATGAACGCACCCAAGTTGATTTTTTATTATTATTTTTTATTTTTTTGAGACATGCTCAAGTGGGGCTAAATAGTTTGGTCAGTATTGTTGTAATCAAATTGTATTTTGTTACCTGACTAACATTGTTTTCATGCTACAAGGAACAGTCAATGTACTTCTAATTTCATATACATATAATTTAGAATTAACCTAATTTGAGTGATGCTCTGTATAGCAGGTACATCTAGCTTAAAGACTAGCTTCTAAGGATATGGGTTCTTTAACTCCCTCAGTTGGGGAGGGGGTTGGGTGGGTTTGTGGTAGGGTCAGGGTAATAGCTAACGAGATGTTTACTACTTTACACTTTCATAATATCATTTTGTACACATTGTGTCACATTCTGACCTTAGTTCCTTTTTTATGTCTTTATTTTAGTTGGTCAGGGCGTGAGTTGGGGTGGACATTCTATGTTGTTTTTCTATGTTTTGTTCTGTTGTTATATTTCTATGTGTTTGGCCTAGTATGGTTCTCAATCAGAGGCAGGTGTCAGTCGTTGTCTCTGATTGGGAGCCATATTTAGGTAGCCTGTTTTCTATTGTGTTTTGTGGGTGGTTGTATCCTGTGTTAATGTTTTCACCATACGGGACTGTTTCGGTTGTTTGTACTTTTGTTCAGTTGATTTATTAAATATATCATTATGGACACTTACCACGCTACACATTGGTCTGATCCTTGCTACTCCTCTAAAGAAGAGGAATTCCGTTACACATTGTATTTACTCAAAGCTATTTTGTTTCTTTCCTTTTCCCTGTTAATTATTTTCTTTAAAGATGTCGGCACCAAATAACTATACATTTATGACACTTAACATTAGGGGTACTAAATGCCCAGTCATTTAACATTAGGGGTACTAAATGCCCAGTCAAGCACAAACGCATTCTGAATTATCTCAAGCAGCATAAGGTTGATATAGCTCTTCAGGAGAAACCTGACGGACTGAGCATGATAAACTGAAGAGAGAGTGGGTGGGTCAAGTATACTATTCATCTTTCACCTCTCGGGCAAGAGGGGTGGCCATACTCATTAATAAGCATTGCCCCTTTCAGATACAATCTCAGATTAAAGACAAAGGGGGTAGGTTTGTGATCATTCAAGGTTTCATTAACAATGAGCCCATTACCATCGTGAATGTGTATGGGCCTAACCATGATGATCCTACATTATACCAAGACATCTTTTTGAAGTTAACGTGCACATCATCAGAGATTTTAATGGCAGGGGATTTTAACTTGGTACTGGACCCTTCCAGTGATAGATCTTCCTCTAATAGTATCAGCCTCACACAGGCAGATAAATGTTAAAAGCAGAAATTAAACTCTTTGGACTTGTAGATTTAAGGAGATTTCACAACCAAAAGGTTAAAGAATACTCATTTTACTCCCCTGTCCATGACAGTTACTCTAGAATGGACTTATTTCTTATTCCTGCAGCCAAGGGAAGTTTAACTACTGGGTGTAAGTACTTACCAAGATGTATATCAGATCATTCTGCCCTGCTGGCTTCAGTGCCAGTCAGTAGAGCACAGCCACCCTCAAGAAGATGGAGGTTTGGTACATATTTACTAAATAATCGCACATTTGTAACATTTCTGAACACCTAATTTTATGGGAAGCTCTCCTTGCATATCTGAGGGGTCAAATCATATCCTTTAGTTCAGGTGCTCGTAAGATGTATAAGGCTCAAGTAAATTAGTTGGAGAATGAAATCAGAGATCTGGAAAATGAACAGTGTAACATTTGACGACTCAACTCTACAAAAATTAGACTCAAAGCGATTGGAATTTACCCCCCTGATGACCTATAAAGCGGAGATAAAAACGACAAAACTACTACGAACATGGAGATAAAGCAAGACAGTTGCTTGCTTGGCAGATAAGACGAGAGGATGCTAGTAGAGTTATTAGCTCTATTGAACTACCCAATAACAGTTGTTCACAGTCCTGAGGAAATTAATCTAGTCTTCAGGCGCCGGCGCCGACAGAGATGGCCGCCTCGCTTCACGTTCCTAGGAAACTATGCAGTTTTTTGTTTTTTTACGTGTTATTTCTTACATTAGTACCCCAGGTCATCTTAGGTTTCATTACATACAGTCGAGAAGAACTACTGAATATAAGATCAGCATCAACTCACCATCAGTACGACCAAGAATATGTTTTTCGCGACGCGGATCCTGTGTTCTGCCTTACAAACAGGACAACGGAGTGGATCCTATGCAGCGACCCAAAAAAACGACTCCGAAAGAGAGGGAAACGAGGCGGTCTTCTGGTCAGACTCCGGAGACGGGCACAGCGCGCACCACTCCCTAGCATTCTTCTTGCCAATGTCCAGTCTCTTGACAACAAGGTTGATGAAATCCGAGCAAGGGTAGCATTCCAGAGGGACATCAGAGACTGTAACGTTCTTTGCTTCACGGAAACGTGGCTTACTGGAGAGACGCTATCCGAAGCGGTGCAGCCAACAGGTTTCTCCACGCATCGCGCAGACAGGAAAAAACATCTTTCTGGTAAAAAGAGGGGCGGGGGCGTATGCCTTATGACTAACGTGACATGGTGCGATGAAAGAAACATACAGGAACTCAAATCCTTCTGTTCACCTGATTTAGAATTCCTCACAATCAAATGTAGACCGCATTATCTACCAAGAGAATTCTCTTCGATTATAATCACAGCCGTATATATCCCCCCCCCAAGCAGACACATCGATGGCTCTGAACGAACTTTATTTAACTCTCTGCAAACTGGAAACAATTTATCCGGAGGCTGCATTCATTGTAGCTGGGGATTTTAACAAGGCTAATCTGAAAACAAGACTCCCCAAATTTTATCAGCATATCGATTGCGCAACCAGGGGAGGAAAGACCTTGGACCATTGTTACTCTAACTTCCGCGACGCATATAAGGCCCTGCCCCGCCCCCCTTTCGGAAAAGCTGACCACGACTCCATTTTGTTGATCCCTGCCTACAGACAGAAACTAAAACAAGAGGCTCCCACGCTGAGGTCTGTCCAACGCTGGTCCGACCAAGCTGACTCCACACTCCAAGACTGCTTCCATCACGTGGACTGGGAGATGTTTCGTATTGCGTCAGATAACAACATTGACGAATACGCTGATTCGGTGTGCGAGTTCATCAGAACGTGCGTTGAAGATGTCGTTCCCATAGCAACGATTAAAACATTCCCTAACCAGAAACCGTGGATTGATGGCAGCATTCGTGTGAAACTGAAAGCGCGAACCACTGCTTTTAATCAGGGCAAGGTGTCTGGTAACATGACCGAATACAAACAGTGCAGCTATTCCCTCCGCAAGGCTATCAAACAAGCTAAGCGCCAGTACAGAGACAAAGTAGAATCTCAATTCAACGGCTCAGACACAAGAGGCATGTGGCAGGGTCTACAGTCAATCACGGACTACAGGAAGAAACCCAGCCCAGTCACGGACCAGGATGTCTTGCTCCCAGGCAGACTAAATAACTTTTTTGCCCGCTTTGAGGACAATACAGTGCCACTGACACGGCCTGCAACGAAAACATGCGGTCTCTCCTTCACTGCAGCCGAGGTGAGTAAGACATTTAAACGTGTTAACCCTCGCAAGGCTGCAGGCCCAGATGGCATCCCCAGCCGCGCCCTCAGAGCATGCGCAGACCAGCTGGCCGGTGTGTTTACGGACATATTCAATCAATCCCTATACCAGTCTGCTGTTCCCACATGCTTCAAGAGGGCCACCATTGTTCCTGTTCCCAAGAAAGCTAAGGTAACTGAGCTAAATGACTACCGCCCCGTAGCACTCACATCCGTCATCATGAAGTGCTTTGAGAGACTAGTCAAGGACCATATCACCTCCACCCTACCTGACACCCTAGACCCACTCCAATTTGCTTACCGCCCAAATAGGTCCACAGACGATGCAATCTCAACCACACTGCACACTGCCCTAACCCATCTGGACAAGAGGAATACCTATGTGAGAATGCTGTTCATCGACTACAGCTCGGCATTCAACACCATAGTACCCTCCAAGCTCGTCATCAAGCTCGAGACCCTGGGTCTCGACCCCGCCCTGTGCAACTGGGTACTGGACTTCCTGACGGGCCGCCCCCAGGTGGTGAGGGTAGGCAACAACATCTCCTCCCCGCTGATCCTCAACACTGGGGCCCCACAAGGTTGCGTTCTGAGCCCTCTCCTGTACTCCCTGTTCACCCACGACTGCGTGGCCACGCACGCCTCCAACTCAATCATCAAGTTTGCGGACGACACAACAGTGGTAGGCTTGATTACCAACAACGATGAGACGGCCTACAGGGAGGAGGTGAGGGCCCTCGGAGTGTGGTGTCAGGAAAACAACCTCACACTCAACGTCAACAAAACTAAGGAGATGATTGTGGACTTCAGGAAACAGCAGAGGGAACACCCCCCTATCCACATCGATGGAACAGTAGTGGAGAGGGTAGCAAGTTTTAAGTTCCTCGGCATACACATCACAGACAAACTGAATTGGTCCACTCACACAGACAGCATCGTGAAGAAGGCGCAGCAGCGCCTCTTCAACCTCAGGAAGCTGAAGAAATTCGGCTTGTCACCAAAAGCACTCACAAACTTCTACAGATGCACAATCGAGAGCATCCTGGCGGGCTGTATCACCGCCTGGTATGGCAACTGCACCGCCCTCAACCGTAAGGCTCTCCAGAGGGTAGTGAGGTCTGCACAACGCATCACCGGGGGCAAACTACCTGCCCTCCAGGACACCTACACCACCCGATGTCACAGGAAGGCCATAAAGATCATCAAGGACATCAACCACCCGAGCCACTGCCTGTTCACCCCGCTATCATCCAGAAGGCGAGGTCAGTACAGGTGCATCAAAGCTGGGACCGAGAGACTGAAAAACAGCTTCTATCTCAAGGCCATCAGACTGTTAAACAGCCACCACTAACACTGAGTGGCTGCTGCCAACACACTGACACTGACTCAACTCCAGCCACTTTAATAATGGGAATTGATGGGAAATGATGTAAATATATCACTAGCCACTTTAAACAATGCTACCTTATATAAATGTTACTTACCCTACATTATTCATCTCATATGCATACGTATATACTGTACTCTATATCATCGACGGTATCCTTATGTAATACATGTATCACTAGCCACTTTATACTATACTATGCCACTTTGTTTACATACTCATCTCATTTGTACATACTGTACCCGATACCATCTACTGTATCTTGCCTATGCTGCTCTGTACCATCTCTCATTCATATATCCTTATGTACATATTCTTTATCCCCTTACACTGTGTACAAGACAGTAGTTTTGGAATTGTTAGTTAGATTACTTGTTATTACTGCATTGTCGGAACTAGAAGCACAAGCATTTCGCTACACTCGCATTAACATCTGCTAACCATGTGTATGTGACAAATAAAAATTGATTTGATTTGATTTGAGGGAGTTTTATGAAACATTGTACAAGTCTGAAGGGGATGCCCCTGCCACAATGCATGAGTTATTGAACAAACTCAATGTACAAACTTTAACTGATGAGGATAGAGATCACTTGGAGAAAGAGATTACATCAGAGGAAATTAGGGAATCCATTTTCAACACTGCTGGGGGAAAATCACCAGGGTTAGCCGGATTCCCTATTCAAATCAAATCAAAATCAAATCAAATGTATTTATATAGCCCTTCGTACATCAGCTGATATCTCAAAGTGCTGTACAGAAACCCAGCCTAAAACCCCAAACATCAAGCACTGCAGGTGTAGTAATTCCTTTTACCCAAACTAATTGAGCCTCTTTGCAGTATGTTTAATTATGCCATAGAGACAGAAAAACTCCCAGTCACACTTGAAAAGGCACTGATCACAGTTTTGTTAAAACCTGGGAAAGATCCTCTGCTTTGTGGGTCGTATAGACCAATATCTCTATTGAACACTTCATATAAAATTATTATGAAACTCATAGCTCTTAGACTGGATAAGGTTCTTCCGGACTTGGTTGATATGGACCAAACAGGCTTTGCAAGAAACCACTCATCTTCTGATAATATCAGACGGTTATTTAATATTATGCATTATGTAGAGAATGACCAAGAATCTGTAGTGACGGCTTCATCAGATGCGGAAAAAGCTTTTGACCGCATAGAATGGAACTACCTGTTTGAAATTTTACAGAGGATGAATATTGGAGCTAAGTACGTTGGTCTGATTAGATTACTTTACAAATGTCCGGCAGCTCAGGTCCTGACTAATGGAAACATTTCCTCACAGATCTCTCTATCACGTGGCACAAGACAGGGTTGTCCCGCTAGTCCTCTCCTTTTTTCTTTGGCTATAGAGCCACTGGCAGAAGGTTTCAGATCTCATCCATCCATCCATGGTGTTCGTATAGGTGGGCCTGAACATCTGGTCTCGCTATATGCCGATGACATTTTGCTTTACCTCACTAAACCAGACATTTCACTCCGAGCATTAGTTGACATCCTGAAAGAATATGGGACCTTTTCAGGATATAAAATAAACCCATTGAAGAGTATAATTATGCCTTTTAACAGGGCAGCTATGCAGAACCCAATCTTAGACCAGACATTTTCTTGGAAACAACAGAAAATGACATATCTTGGATTGCAAATTCCCTCTGAAATGATTAAGACATATCAACTGAACTATACTCCACTTCTTAAAAAGGTTGGGGAAGAATTGGATAGATGGCGGGATTTACCAATTTCTCTTATTGGGCGGGTCAATTGTGTAAAAATGAATATATTACCAAAAATTCTTGTACCTTTTTCAAACCCTGTCCTTTCCTATTCCCAAACAACTTAATAGGAAGGTTTCTTCATTTCTGTGGAAAGGGAAACCCCCCAGAGTGAAACTCGCAACTTTATGCGAACCATACTCAGGAGGACTTAGTCTACCTGACTTCCAGTTGTATTACTGGGCATCTCAGTTAAGGGCTGTGTGGGTATGGCAAAATACATCAACAAGTTCACCCTCTTGGAGACAGAGGAGTGTCTGACCCCTGCTACATTGGCATCTATACCTTATATTAGCCAACCTAAAGCTTTGCTAGGTCTCATAAACAACCCTTTCATTAAAAACACTTTAAATCTATGGATTGAAGTCTGTAAACAAACAGAAGGGCTTATATCTATATACAGTGCCTTGCGAAAGTATTCGGCCCCCTTGAACTTTGCGACCTTTTGCCACATTTCAGGCTTCAAACATAAAGATATAAAACTGTATTTTTTTGTGAAGAATCAACAACAAGTGGGACACAATCATGAAGTGGAACGACATTTATTGGATATTTCAAACTTTTTTAACAAATCAAAAACTGAAAAATTGGGCGTGCAAAATTATTCAGCCCCCTTAAGTTAATACTTTGTAGCGCCACCTTTTGCTGCGATTACAGCTGTAAGTCGCTTGGGGTATGTCTCTATCAGTTTTGCACATCGAGAAACTGAAAATTTTTCCCATTCCTCCTTGCAAAACAGCTCGAGCTCAGTGAGGTTGGATGGAGAGCATTTGTGAACAGCAGGTTTCAGTTCTTTCCACAGATTCTCGATTGGATTCAGGTCTGGACTTTGACTTGGCCATTCTAACACCTGGATATGTTTATTTTTGAACCATTCCATTGTAGATTTTGCTTTATGTTTTGGATCATTGTCTTGTTGGAAGACAAATCTCCGTCCCAGTCTCAGGTCTTTTGCAGACTCCATCAGGTTTTCTTCCAGAATGGTCCTGTATTTGGCACTATCCATCTTCCCATCAATTTTAACCATCTTCCCTGTCCCTGCTGAAGAAAAGCAGGCCCAAACCATGATGCTGCCACCACCATGTTTGACAGTGGGGATGGTGTGTTCAGCTGTGTTGCTTTTACGCCAAACATAACGTTTTGCATTGTTGCCAAAAAGTTCAATTTTGGTTTCATCTGACCAGAGCACCTTCTTCCACATGCTTGGTGTGTCTCCCAGGTGGCTTGTGGCAAACTTTAAACAACACTTTTTATGGGTATCTTTAAGAAATGGCTTTCTTCTTGCCACTCTTCCATAAAGGCCAGATTTGTGCAATATACGACTGATTGTTGTCCTATGGACAGAGTCTCCCACCTCAGCTGTAGATCTCTGCAGTTCATCCAGAGTGATCATGGGCCTCTTGGCTGCATCTCTGATCAGTCTTCTCCTTGTATGAGCTGAAAGTTTAGAGGGACGGCCAGGTCTTGGTAGATTTGCAGTGGTCTGATACTCCTTCCATTTCAATATTATTGCTTGCACAGTGCTCCTTGGGATGTTTAAAGCTTGGGAAATCTTTTTGTATCCAAATCCGGCTTTACACTTCTTCACAACAGTATCTCGGACCTGCCTGGTGTGTTCCTTGTTCTTCATGATGCTCTCTGCGCTTTTAACGAACCTCTGAGACTATCACAGTGCAGGTGCATTTATACGGAGACTTGATTACACACAGGTGGATTGTATTTATCATCATTAGTCATTTAGGTCAACATTGGATCATTCAGAGATCCTCACTGAACTTCTGGAGAGAGTTTGCTGCACTGAAAGTAAAGGGGCTGAATAATTTTGCACGCCCAATTTTTCAGTTTTTGATTTGTTAAAAAAGTTTGAAATATCCAATAAATGTCGTTCCACTTCATGTTTGTGTCCCACTTGTTGTTGATTCTTCACAAAAAAATACAGTTTTATATCTTTATGTTTGAAGCCTGAAATGTGGCAAAAGGTCGCAAAGTTCAAGGGGGCCGAAAACTTTCGCAAGGCACTGTATGAACAAACACCTTTCTATAATAACCCCATTTACCCAAAGCCCTGAGAGATGGTACTACATTTTATTGGTTCAACAAAGGAATTAAAACATTTGGTAATCTCTATAGAGAAGGTGAACTACTATCCTTTCAACAACTGGCAGTTCATATTCAGTTACCTCCAACTCATTTCTTCAAGTTCCTACAGGTTAGGCATTACATTGCCACTCAGCAGGGAGGTAGGATTCAGCCCATGAGTAAACCTAAAACTGATAAACTATGGCTGGAAAGGAAGGGGATTAAAGGTTTCATTTCCTTTTTTTTTCTAAAAGCCTTAAAAATGTTGTCCAGCTGTTTGTGGATTCTAGAAATACGCTGGGAATATTTTAAGAGACACTGTAATACATGTGCGTAGCCTACTCTATGAGCACAGTGTGTCCTTTCTGGTGGAAGTTCACATTTCAGAGTAGGCTTGGTTTTCTGGGATATACAGTACCAGTCTAAAGTCTGGACACCTACTCATTCCAGGGGTTTTATTTGTACTATTTTCTACATTGTAGAATAATGGTGACGACACCAAAACCATGAAATAACACATGGAGTCATGTAGTAACCAAAGCTGTCATCAATCCAAAGGGTGGCTACTTTGAATTATCAATATTTTCACATTTTGATTTGTTTAACACTTTTTTGGTTACTACATGATTCCACATGTGTTATTTCATAGTTTTGATGTCTTCACTATTATTCTACAATGTAGAAAATAGCAAAAATAAAGAAAACACCTTGAATTAGGTGTGTCCAAACTTTTGACTGGTACATTTATATTTGGGTAAATCTTGTTAGGAGTAGAACAGTTCGGTCAGAGTTCATAATGTAACAATTATTTGGACGCTTATGATTTTTTGGCCTACATTCCACATTGATCATCAGATCTTCATCAGACCCATTTCCAAAAACTAAGTTGTTTGTACTTTCAAATAATATTCCTTTCATCAAAAATCCATTGTGTACACTGGTGTGCTACAACTTTGAGTTAAAGCATCTTAGTACATGGCTGCTCTGTAAAAGGGATGTCAGATGTGTGTGTACCTGGAGCTATGAGGGGAACTTTGCCCATAGCAGCACTGAAGCGACAGTGCTTACCTTGACTTGTCTGCTTCAAGTAGCTTAAACCAAGAAAAATCTAGAGACAGACACTATTTTCAATGGGTTTTAATTACAAATTCATTAACAACAAAGTTTTTATACCAAAACAAAAAGGACGTCAATCAAAAATATGGATCTGTAGACAAGCATTTTGAAACAAGTGCTGAGTACATGGGGATGATGTAGGGAATGTAGAGACATAATTCAGGCTAGATCCCAAACTGCTTCCTTTCCTCCACCCCAGGCCTCATGACTGCTGAGAACAGTGTATGGATGGGCTGGGTAGGTCTCAGGCTATCTATACTGCTGAGAACAGTGTATGGATGGGCTGGGTAGGTCTCAGGTTATCTATACTGCTGAGAACAGTGTATGGATGGGCTGGGTTGGTCTCAGGTTATCTATACTGCTGAGAACAGTGTATGGATGGGCTGGGTTGGTCTCAGGTTATCTATACTGCTGAGAACAGTGTATGGATGGGCTGGGTAGGTCTCAGGCTATCTATACTGCTGAGAACAGTGTATGGATGGGCTGGGTATGTCTCCGGCTATCTATACTGCTGAGAACAGTGTATGGATGGGCTGGGTTGGTCTCAGGTTATCTATACTGCTGAGAACAGTGTATGGATGGGCTGGGTTAGTCTCAGGTTATCTATACTGCTGAGAGGTGTCCAGTCCTTGGAGATCAGTGATCATAGAGTTAAAGAAGTCAAGCAAAATATCTAAGAATGCTGGTTGGCACGACCTACAAAAAGGAAACTGGGGTACACTGTCATTGGCTAACCTACACCATTTCTCCCTTGCCTGGTTAGCCGTTGTAGTGGATGCTGATTGGATGACGGTATTAGTGACTTAGTTCTTTTTCTTGCCCTTGCTGGCAGCCTTGGCTGGCATTACCGTGGGAACGGCTGCCTGGTACAGAGCAGCAGACACTTTGTTGATGTAGTAGAGGGCGAACAGAGAGAATATCAGACTGGAGAGAGAACAAAATGAAACAGTCAGCACAGCACGATATGGTTTGAGAAAAAAAAACTTAAACTTCACCCCAAGTTCATTGATAATAGTAGTACTGTTATCATAATCACTACTATTCCTTTTTTCCTAAAGATTTTATTTGATCAACAATACAAAAACACAAGCATACACAAGCAAACGACGACATCATACAAACATCAACTACATCACTCCTGCCTAGACCCACCAGCCTTCACCCCCTTATCTCCAGCGCCTGCATCACTTTCTGCCACATGACCTCAAATAGCACACATTTGTTTCTCTCCATCACCTGCTCACTTTCCATTTTTAGATAGTAAAGCATTTGACCCTTCCATCGCGTGAACGACGGATGATTGGTTGATTTCCAGTTGTATATGTTTTTTTTTTAAGATGATTGATGAGAAAAGTGTTGTCCTACCCATCGGGTATCTCACTGCACCCTCATATGTCATGTCTTTAAATATGCAGACAGACTCATTAAAAGCTCATTTACATTGTAATACTTCTGAGCCATCTTTCCAACTCCACCCATAACTTTTGGATTTTATAACATTTCCAGAAGGTCCTGAATTATTGAGTCATTAGTAGTTTTACACTTTAGACATCTCTGCTGTTGTCCTGTAGAATTTGTGAATTTTGTCTCTTGTATAATACATTTAATACATGAATTTATACTGGATTAAGCATACATTTTTGTTAACTGTAATGTCGTTAGTTATGATCCAACATTACTTCCATCTTGTGCCAATATCAGTTATTTTTTAATCTTGGTTCCAATAGTTTCTATTTTTTTCTAAGAGATTGTCAGTTGGATAGGCTCTCTGCTATTCCATAAGTCCTTCATGTCATCACTGAGTTCAGTTGTTAAGAGAGTTTCTGTGTGTGGTGTGCCTAGGTTTGTCAGTAGTCTGGGAGTTTGTACTTACCATGTGGTGACACACACACGGTGCACCAGCCCAGAGGCAAACAGAGAGAGGCACAGGCACACCAGGACTGGTGGACAGGAGAGAAATGAACACCCGTTAAAACAGGACCGAGTGGGTGCTGAACCGCTACACTATTCAGATGCACCCATACTCATGACAAGAGGCTCAGTGAATGTGTGTGAAACACAGGAAATAGATTCTGTGCATCACTCTGTAGTTGTGAAGACAGGCTTACTCTCTGGGAAGATCTTGACCTGGAATCCCTTGCCGAAGATGAGGTTTTCCAGGTTACTGAAGGCCTGGTTGGAGAAAGGGTTAAGGAGGGAAACACATAGTGGGAGAGAAGAGACAATTGAAATGGCTTCCAATACTCTACTCAGCAAACTGGATGCAGTTTATCACAGTGCCATCCGCTTTGTTACTAAAGCACCTTATACCACCCACCACTGCGACCTGTATGCTCTAATCGGCTGGCCCTCGCTACATATTCGTCGCCAGATCCACTGGCTCCAGGTCATCTACAAGTCCATGCTAGGTAAAGTTCCGCCTTATCTGAATTCACGATGGCAACACCCACTCGTAGCACGCACTCCAGCAGGTGTATCTCACTGATCATCCCTAAAGCAAACACCTCATTTGGCCGCCTTTCCTTCCAGTTCTCTGCTGCCTGTGACTGGAACGAATTGCAAAAATCGTTGAAGTTGGAGACTTATCTCTCTCACCAACTTTAAACATCTGCTATCTGAGCAGCTAACTGATCGCTGCAGCTGTACATAGTCCATCGGTAAATAGCCCACCCAATTTACCTACCTCATCCCCATACTGTTTTTATTTATTTACTTTTCTGCTCTTTTGCACACCAATACACCTGTACATGACCATCTGATCATTTATCACTCCAGTGTTAATCTGCAAAATTGTAACTATTCGCCTACCTCCTCATGCCCTTTGCACACAATGTATATAGACTTTTTTTCTAATGTGTAATTGACTTGTTTATTGTTTATTCCATGTGTAACTCTGTGTTGTTATCTGTTCACACTGCTATGCTTTATCTTGGCCAGGTCGCAGTTGTAAATGAGAACTTGTTCTCAACTAGCCTACCTGGTTAAATAAAGGTGAAATAAAATAAACACCTAATGTGGTGGTTTTATTAGACCTTTAGACATTCAGTGATCCTTACTGTATTTATTTATCCCCTTACTGTATTTATTTATCTTGCTCCTTTGCACCCCAGTATCTCTACTTGCACATTAATCACTCCAGTGTTTAATTGGTATATTGTAATTAGCTCACCACCATGGCCTATTTATTGACTTACCTTCCTTATCTTACCTCATTTGCACACACTGTATAGACATTTTGTCCACTGTATTAGACTGTATGTTTGTTTATTCCATGTGTAACTCTGTGTTGTTGTATGTGTCAAACTGCTTTGCTTTATCTTGGCCAGGTCGCACTTGTAAATGAGAACTTGTTCTCAACTAGCCTACCTGGTTAAATAATGGTGAAATAAAAATATGAATAAACCCTGCCACCATGACAGTGCTGCATGTGGACTATAGAACCAACCAAATGACTGTCTGCTTCCATCACTTGGGAACTCAAGGGAGCACAGAACATAAACAAAAGATTTTAGCTGTCTCGCTTTACAAACAGCTTACTCTAACAAGTTTACAACCCTAAGCCTGCAGTGCTGCTATGTTGTGGTGTGTTTTGGTGCAAGGAGGATACTGTGAGGGAGCAGATGAAGAGGACAGAGCCCAAGAAGCCTCCCAGGATGGTGAGCAACTCTGTAGAGCCCAGCTGCCTGCTGAACATCTGCATCCCAGCAAACACCAACACAGAGAACAGACTGGACAGAACCAGGGATGTGCCTGTGTTCACCGCTGGAGGGAGGGGAGAGGCAGATTACACATAGTTTGTGACAGTAGTAGAACAATCATCTAAGGGACTGCAGCTGGACTGAAGAGGCCAGTTTCTAACATAATAATATCAACAATTGGGTTTATATTTCATCTTTGAGTGACAGAAACATAAAATAACTAGCCTATACGAAACATTTCACTGTATCCTAACAGCAATCTTTACGCCACGTCAGTGTACACTCTTGAAAGATTCCGTGTGGAAACACCCTCTCTCGAATAATGAAAATACATAACTAGGTAGCTACAAGAACACTTTATCATACATTTTGACAACACAGCCTACCTACCGTTAAACTGAAGAAATATACATTGTTGGCAAGTGTATTCTGCACAAAATAGCTACGTAACTAACAAAGTTAGCAATGAATGGCAAGTCTACCGTTACACAACTAGCTATCGTTAGCTAGATACCTTTACGTTTTCTATCCCTCAATACTTATTTTCAACGCACAAACATAGATCAAAATTAAACAGTAACGTTAGCCTTGCAGAACTTACCCATGTTTTGATATTTAATCAATAATTACGTTTTTGACACAGAAGATCATGCGTTTTCGATATCCTTTCAAAACACAGGCAGCTCCAGGAACAAACTTCGTTTTTGCTACCCGGAACCTATGAGAGGTTGCACACGTAGGAGTCGAACGTGAAGTGCCAATCAGATTCTAGCAACGCAAAACGTGCGTCAAGACTGACACACCCACTGCACACATTTTTCAAGGGGTGTTTATGAAATAAATACTAGATTACACAGGTAAAATACTTTAATAGTAATTTTTTTGGACATATCTGATGGTAGCTACACCCCTATATCACCACATTTTAGATTCATTTAAAAAGCATATAAAAAAAAAAGAAATGGTTTACAAGTGACTCTACAATGAAATGAAAAACAAACTGGGATAGCTTCAGCTTGATAAAACATATATTTTTTAGGTAAACGTTTTAGAAAGGTGGTACTAAAATCCTATGGTACACAGGACCATTTAGCATGGTGAAGAGAAAGATGGTTACTTGTGTCTATACATTCAGCGTAGCAATTAGGATCAATACGCTGGAGTTTTTAGAAATCGTCCTCTCTGCCTTGGTACATACAGTAGCTCTGTTTCCATCTACAACGTCCACAATCCTGAAACACAGACCACAGCTTAAAATAAAAATAATCGGACTATTGATGGATAGATAAAGGCTGTGTCAAAAGTCAGAAGGCCAGATTCGAACCTATGCTGTCACCGTATCGGATGCTGCAGCCTTGACCACCCACATCTTAACCAGCTCTGTTGTCTTTATCACTACGATCACCATCCAGCATCACTAACATCAACTCTGTCTCCTTGACACTATTGAACAGTCACAATGTGTCACTTGGACAGCTGTGTACAAGTCCTGGGAAGGATGGACACTACATTCCAGACCGAACATTGATGTGAAACACTGCTCTCGGTTATAGTGGCTTCTTCTTCAGTCCGAACACTGCGATGAAGAGTAGGATCTCCACAAATGCAGGGAGAACACTACGGGAGATAGAGAGGATGGCAGCATTATAAGCAAAGCATCAACCTGCACGAGGCAAAAATGACCCAAATAACTCCAGGACACACACACACACGATGTCTGTCTGTCAGTCTGTCACACACACACACACACAAACCTGCAGAAGGCAAAAATAACCCAGTATGTCCAACACTCCCATCTCTGGAAGACAAAGAAAGACAGGGAGACGGACGCGCTGCAGTGGACAGCCAACGCTGGAGGAGACGTCAGTCAGGGAAACAAAACCTCTGAGGAGAAGCACACACACACACACACACTAACCTGCAGAAAGCAAGGATCCACCAGTATATTTCACATGCCCATTGTTCAAACAGAAAGAACAGCAGAGCCACAGAGGCACTGGCATGGGCTGCAGTCGCTAGTGTGTGGATGGAGAGATGGATGCATGGATGGTGTATGGGGAGGGAGTCCTGAGTCAGGGAATCTTAACCAAACCAATAAAAAGATGACTTCCTCAACCTTATATCCATGTCCATATTAACGTCCCCTTGCTGATCTGAAAGAAGAGTATAACTTCCTGCATATTGCTTACATCTATCAATTCCCTTCCATGTTCTTCACTATTCCTAGAGAGTCACACTGTGCAGGCTTTCATTCTTGCCCAGCACCAACACTCAGCTACTCAACAAAACATCAAGACCTTGAGTAGCCTCCTTGTTGATCTGACTGGCAACACAAAATTAGTACTGTGCAAGAACGAAAGCAAACTGTAGTTCTCCAGGACTAGGACTGGTGACCACTGCTGTACTATGCATTATGTGTACTTTGAATATGTACAGGGTTTTGTGGAAGAGTTATGAGAACATGTAAAGGATACAGAGGAGGCCCTGGGTGCAGTTGAACATAGACACACCAGAGAAGAAGCCAGCCAGCTCTATAGCAAACAGACCCATGGTGACTGACAACGCTACCACCAACCTAGAAGAGAGAGACAGAAAAAGATAGAGAGGAGAGAAAGATATATATATATATATATATATATATATATATATATATATATATATATATAGAGAGAGCGAGAGAGAGAGAGAGAGAGAGAGAGTGTTTAAGACAAGTGATTTATCAAAACCTACAGCAATTATTTTTTGGATAGACTGTGTGTGTGTGTAGGGTTAGGAGTCCTGTCCTGGGTGAAATATGCTTACTTGGTGTCCTCCTTGTCATATTGGTCCTGTGTGAAATCCAAAGGCAGGCAAGCTTCAACATTGTTCTCCTGTGGGCCAATGAGTACGATTACTTCAGAGATAGATCTACGCAGTATCACTAGATTCCAAGCACGGTTGAAACACAATATATTATAGAAGAGCATGTTGATGATGTCGTGAACAACAACTGGTGTCTTCTAGATGCCAGATACAGACATGAGACATGTCACACACATGTGACAGAGGATATGGTTTGTCCAGAACCTTGCCAGTACTCAGAACATACCCGTGACCAGAAAATGGTGATGACGATGACGAGGTGAGCAGTGAGAGTCAGGAATCGTGCCGGGACCAGGCTGCTGACTGCAGACATTGCCCCAGCAAAGATGTGCCTTTATGGGTACTATGGTACCTAGAATAAAGAGGCGGAATAGGCAAACGTTGACAAGTAACGTTAATGTTAATATTGCCAATAGAAACAAAATCCGTGTGTTGACTTGAGCCTGCTACAATACAATACAATATAGGCTATAAATGTTAGCTAGACTACTAACGGTAACGTTAAGACTACTCAAATTAATGTGAACAGCACTTTATATACAATGTGTAGACTAAGTAACGTTACTATTAGCAAATGTATAAGCTAATTTATCCGCACACTCACCTTGATAGTGCTAACTTAGCTAGCTAATGTACCCAATACAGGACATACGACGTTGTTCAACTCGTTAGTCAGTATTTGGAGCCAAAAACTATCCACATTTGATGATACATTTACCATTAATTGAAACAACTGTGTCTAGGACTAGAAACAACAGACGCTTTAGCTGCAGGCATGGCTTAGCTCGTTGCTACAACAACTTAAATCTGGGGTGCGTTCAAGAACGTAAGGTTTCGTTAACGATTTAGGACGGAAACAGACCAGTTGAGGATGAGGAACGCTTCTTCGTGAACGCGTCATTCATTCTAGTAGCGTTTTATAATCTCACGTCGCCATCTAGTGGCAAGAATAAAATCAAAATGTATTGGTCACATAGACATATTTTGCAGATGTTATTGCGGGTGTAGCGAAATGCTTGTGTTCCTAGCTCCAACAGTGCAGTAGTTTCTAACAATTCACAACAATAAACACAAATCTAAAAGTAAAAGAATGGAATTAAGAAATATATAAATATTAGGATGAGCAATGTCGGAGTGGCGTTGACTAAAATACAGTAGGATAGAGTACAGTATACGAGACGAGTAAAGCAGTATGTAAACATTATTAAAGTGAAACAATTGTCATGTAGGTATGGTCATATGCAATGCATGCAGGTTGACCTCAGGGGTAGGTTGACCTCAGGTCTCCCCACTGGAAGCCCGAGGTAGGGGGAGTGGGGGAATCTATCAAATAGCGCACCTCTAACTTTGTACAGTACAAATGCAATTAGTAAAATAAGTCACACTACGAAATGCTACCAAATAAACCACAATTCATTCACAATACAGTGAATCATATATAGTTTCACAGACATATCGTTGCATTTTTTCTGGTTTGTGCGAAATTGTTAAGAATAAAATACAAGCAGACTGCACATCACCAAGGTGAATTGGTTTAGCCTTGACTCTTGGTTGACAGTGTTAGGGGATGGGTAATGCATTGATGCTCCAGTGACAAATCAACCCAAATTTGTTTCTATTTGTCTTTGTAACTTATTTTTGTTATTTATGAGTCTTATTTGTTAATATATATTTTTATATTTCTATAGTTTGGGTGTTATGTTATGTTATGTTATGTTGTTGTGTTAATGTTATGTTTATTTATTTGTGTTGTTCCAAATGTCAGAATAAAAATGACAGTTAGTGCAGAATAGTGCTTTTTTGGGTGGGGTGGAGAAGGTGGGGCGCTGAAGGGGGGGGGTCGCCCAGGGAGCCATAGGAGCCAGAACCGCCACTGAACACGCACACACACACACAGATAGAGCGAGAGAGAGAGCACTTGAACCTGTTTCACTCAGCAGAAATCACCACGCATGCTCTATCCTCCACTATTGAACATCATCTTATCAGCGCGAGCCCAGTGGAAAGGGACAGAAATCAACGCTGCGCACTCCAGACCATATACATCCGGTCAGACTAATATGCGATAGCCTATACCTAGGCTACATATGGTTGATTGACCAAATTTTAACATTTGCTTTATTCACCCTATGACAACATATTTGAGTATATTACTAGGCCTAGGCTACGATTGTGAATTTGACAGACCAGTCTATATTCGCATCAACACCGCGTTTTGATCCTAAAGGATGGCTGAAGCAGAACTACAGGCGTTTACGTCTATGATGGACGCACTCGTCCAAATCAGCGTAAGTATGGTGATGATTAATTAGACCTATTTGTTTACCATAAATGTGATATGGAGACTGGAGCCTATTTTGTTATTCTGTAGGCCACCAGACCTAGGCAATAGCAAACAGATGTGGTTTGGTTATCTGTATTTCAGTTGGCCGTTCAGAGAGAAATTCCTCAGCTAAGCTATATATATAATGTTATTAATATTGCATAATGTTTTTAGTTAAACTATGTTTTCAGCACGCCACGTAGGCCAGCCTATATAAGATCCGTTTTGGCATCAACATTTCATCTTCCATCATACATAATTCTTAGGCTATATTTTTCTTCAATGTGAAATGGTCTGCTTTTGTTATTAGATTGACTAAAATTGAACCAGACATTCATTAATAAATCTGAGCTATACATTAGAAATGGGTGGCATTTGGCTCCAACACTTTGGCTTGACGCCAGCGGCTGGTCACTATCGGCTGGTTATTGACACACCTAGCTATGAGGTAAAAGGTGAAAGGGGGATTAAATGGATAGCCAATATATATATGTTTGAACCCTATCGGTCGAATGTGTACCCCAGCATGCACAGACAAAAAAACAATGGACCCGATGATATGATTTGCAATCTCGCAACACCGTGAGCAGGGAACGGATGATGTTTGTCGCCATAGAAACAGGATTCAGGGAGCGCCAGCACGCGGCGGCGGTCTTGGCTCTCGCGCATCATAGGTGCAGAACCCCCCTGGGCGCAGAGAGGACCCACCGACACCGACTATTCTGGCCGAGCCAGGGAAATAAAAAATATTGATAGAGGAGAGAGAGAGGTGTAGTCATTCTTATCGAAGCCTAATCGATGTGAATGCTATTTTCCCGGTAGCCAGTAGCCTTGGCCCATCGTGAATTTCCATAGCCGGCCTAGGGAAGGTGAAGTCGGCTAGGACTTGACCGGTAATATAACCTATTTTGTGCATTGAAATCCAATTTAATGTAATTAATTGTTCCCATAAAATGAATCTCTTCTCACCATCATGGTGGCTTGTATTAACTGAACTGAGGAGGGTTAGAATCAAGCAACTAGTCCTACAACAGAGCTATAGATAGAGGGATCTATTACTCCTCTATACTGGGTTTACATCATGCTGTTGGCCAGACAGAGCTGGAATGAAGTGATTAGACTCATATTTAAGGAGACTGGCTGTAGCGCCTTAGTCAGCCCTGGCCTGGGTATTTATACACACACACACCTGCTTTCTCCTTTCATGTCTCCAACATAAATTCTAAACCAGGAATGGTTCAATAATGTAAGATGCTGTTTCTATCTCCCTCTCTCTCATTCTCTCTCTCTCCTCTATTTAGAGCAGTTAAGTTATTCCTCTGCCTCATTCTCACTCCTGTTTTCACTTCCTCCTCTTTCCCCTCACACCCTCTGCCCTGCTCACTCACCCTTTATTTGCTTCACTGCTCCTCTAACTCCTCTCCCCGTCTCTCTACTATCTCCAACCCCTTATCCCCCCTCCCTGCTCCTCTAACTCCTCTCCCCATCTCTCTACTATCTCCAACCCCTTATAACTCCTCTGTCCCTGCTCCTCTAACTCCTCTCACCGTCTCTCTCCTCTCCCCGTCTCTCTACTATCTCCAACCCCTTATCCCCTGTCCCTGCCCTTATCTACTATCTCCAACCCCTTATCCCCCCTCCCCCCTCCCTGCTCCTCTAACTCCTCTCCCCGTCTCTCTACTATCTCCAACCCCTTATCCCCCCTCCCTGCTCCTCTAACTCCTCTCCCCATCTCTCTACTATCTCCAACCCCTTATCCCCCCTCCCTGCTCCTCTAACTCCTCTCCCCGTCTCTCTACTATATCCAACCCCTTATCCCCCCTCCCTGCTCCTCTAACTCCTCTCCCCGTCTCTCTACCATCTCCAACCCCTTATCCCCTCCCTCCCTGCCCCTCTAACTCCTCTCCCCGTCTCTCTACTATCTCCAACCCCTTATCCCCTCCCTCCCTCTCTCGTCCTCCAGTCTAACATGAAGAGTATGGAGCGGGAGCTGCATTGCCCGGTGTGTACTGAGATGGTGAAGCAGCCCATCATCCTGCCGTGCCAGCACAGTGTGTGTCTGCTGTGTGCTGCTGAGGTGTTAATCCAGAGAGGATACCCTGCCCCAGACCTCCCCCCAGAGCCCAACTCCCCGGCTGCCTCCCCCAACACACGCTCCCCGCGCGGGGCACGCAGGCCCCCGCCCAAGACCACCGACCGCCTGGACCGCGTCCTCAGACCAGGTGGGTTAGTGTGTGTGTGAATGCTGATGTCGATCTCACTTGTGTGCCAGTGCCTGCAGATGAGTGTGACATCATCATCAGATCAGCATCTGACTTTGTTTTACTGGTCAGTGAAGATGGTTCATACCAGAGCCATATATAAATACACACACTACCATTCCAAAGTTTGGGGTCACTTAGAAATGTCCTTGTTTTTGAAAGAAAAGCACATTTTAAAAAAAAGAGAGAGAAAGAGATCAGAAATACAGTGTAGACATTGTTAATGTTGTTTCAGAAGTTTCAGAAGAAAGGGTTTTGTTTCTGGCCATTTTGAGCCTGTAATCGAACCCACAAATGCTGACGCTCCAGATACTCAACTAGTCTAAAGAAGGCCAGTTTTATTGCCTCTTTAATCAGGACAACAGTTTTCAGCTGTGCTAACACAATTGCAAAAGGGTTTTCTAATGATCAACTAGCCTTTTAAAAGGATAAACTTGGATTAGCTAACACAACGTGCCATTGGAACACAGGAGTGTTCCAATGGCACGTTGAAAGCCCGAACCACTGCTTTTAATCAGGGCAAGGTGACCGGAAACATGACCGAATACAAACAGTGTAACTATTCCCTCCGCAAGGCAATCAAACAAGCTAAGCGTCAGTATAGAGACAAAGTAGAATCTCAATTCAACGGCTCAGACACAAGAGGTATGTGGCAGGGTCTACAGTCAATCACGGATTACAAAAAGAAAACCAGCCCCGTCACGGACCAGGATGTCTTGCTCCCAGACAGACTAAATAACTTTTTTGCCCGCTTTGAGGACAATACAGTGCCACTGACACGGCCCGCAACTAAAAAACATGCAGCCGACGTGAGGAAAACATTTAAACGTGTTAACCCTCGCAAGGCTGCAGTTCCAGACGGCATCCCCAGCCGCGCCCTCAGAGCATGCGCAGACCAGCTGGCTGGTGTGTTTACGGACATATTCAATCAATCCCTATCCCAGTCTGTTGTTCCCACATGCTTCAAGAGGGCCACCATTGTTCCTGTTCCCAAGAAAGCTAAGGTAACTGAGCTAAACGACTTCCGTCATCATGAAGTGCTTTGAGAGACTAGTCAAGGACCATATCACCTCCACCCTACCTGACACCCTAGACCCACTCCAATTTGCTTACCGCCCAAATAGGTCCACAGACGATGCAATCTCAACCACACTGCACACTGCCCTTACCCATCTGGACAAGAGGAATACCTATGTGAGAATGCTGTTCATCGACTACAGCTCGGCATTTAACACCATAGTGCCCTCCAAGCTCGTCATCAAGCTCGAGACCCTGGGTCTCGACCCCGCCCTGTGCAACTGGGTACTGGACTTCCTGACGGGCCGCCCCCAGGTGGTGAGGGTAGGCAACAACATTTCCACCCCGCTGATCCTCAAAAACTGGGGCCCCACAAGGGTGCGTTCTGAGCCCTCTCCTGTACTCCCTGTTCACCCACGACTGCGTGGCCACGCACGCCTCCAACTCAATCATCAAGTTTGCGGACGACACAACAGTGGTAGGCTTGATTACCAACAACGACGAGACGGCCTACAGGGAGGAGGTGAGGGCCCTCGGAGTGTGATGTCAGGAAAATAACCTCACACTCAACATCAACAAAACTAAGGAGATGATTGTGGACTTCAGGAAACAGCAGAGGGAATACCCCCCTATCCACACCGATGGAACAGTGGAGAGGGTAGTAAGTTTTAAGTTCCTCGGCGTACACATCACAGACAAACTGAATTGGTCCACCCACACAGACAGCATCGTGAAGAAGGCGCAGCAGCGCCTCTTCAACCTCAGGAGGCTGAAGAAATTTGTCTTGTCACCTAAAGCACTCACAAACTTCTACAGATGCACAATCGAGAGCATCCTGTCGGGCTGTATCACCGCCTGGTACGGCAACTGCTCCGCCCACAACCGTAAGGCTCTCCAGAGGGTAGTGAGGTCTGCACAACGCATCACCGGGGGCAAACTACCTGCCCTCCAGGACACCTACACCACCCGATGTCACACGAAGGCCATAAAGATCATCAAGGACAACAACCACCCGAGCCACTGCCTGTTCACCCCGCTATCATCCAGAAGGCGAGGTCAGTACAGGTGCATCAAAGCTGGGACCGAGAGACTGAAAAACAGCTTCTATCTCAAGGCCATCAGACTGTTAAACAGCCACCACTAACATTGAGTGGCTGCTGCCAACACACTGACTCAACTCCAGCCACTTTAATAATGGGAATTGATGGGAAATGATGTAAAATATATCACTAGCCACTTTAAACAATGCTACCTAATATAATGTTTACATACCCTACATTATTCATCTCATATGTATATGTATATACTGTACTCTATATCATCTACTGCATCTTTATGTAATACATGTATCACTAGCCACTTTAACTATGCCACTTTGTTTACATACTCATCTCATATGTATATACTGCACTCAATACCATCTACTGTATCTTGCCTATGCCGCTCTGTATAATCACTCATTCATATATCTTTATGTACATATTCTTTATCCCCTTAGACTTGTGTGTATAAGGTAGTAGTTTTGGAATTGTTAGGTTAGATTACTTGTTGGTTATTACTGCATTGTCGGAACTAGAAGCACAAGCATTTCGCTACACTCGCATTAACATCTGCTAACCATGTGTATGTGACAAATACAATTTGATTTGATTTGATTTGAGTGATGGTTGCTGATAATGGACCTCTGTACACCTATGTAGATATTCCATTTAAAAAATCTGTCATTTCCAGCTACAATAGTTATTTACAACATTAACAATGTCTACACTGTATTTCTGCTCAATTAGATGTTATTTTAATGGACAAAAAATGTGCTTTTCTTTAAAAAACAAGGCCATTTTTCAGTGACCCCAAACCTTTGAACAGTAGTGTATTTACAGTACCAGTCAAAAGTTTGGACACACCTACTCATTCAAGGGTTTTTCTTTATTTTTTACTATTTTCTACATTGTAGAATAATAGTGAAGACATCAAAACGATGAAATAACACATATGGAATCAAATCGAATCCAATTTATTTGTCACGTGCCGAATACAACAGCCTTAGACCTTAGAAGAAATGCTTACTTACAAGCCCTTAACCAACCATGCTTCAAGAAGTTAAGAAAACAAATGAAAATAAGTGTTACGTAAAAAATAGACAAGTAAAAAATAGAAAATAGAAAATTAAAGTAACAAATAATTAAAGAGCAGCAGTAAAATAACAAGCAAGGCTATACACAGGGGGTACCGGTACAGAGTCAATGTGCGGGGGCACCGGTTAATTGAGGTAATTGAGGTAATATATACAGTACATGTAGGTAGAGTTAAAGTGACTATGCATAGATTATAAACAGAGAGTAGCAGCAGCGTAAACGAGGGGTCTGGGTAGCCGTTTGATTAGCTGTTCAGCAGTTTTATGGCTTGGGGGTAGAAGCTGTTAAGAAGCCTTTTGGTCCTAGACTTGGCGCTCCGGTACCACTTGCCGTGCGGTAGCAGAGAGAACAGTCTATGACTAGAGTGGCTGGAGTCTTTGACAGTTTTTAGGGCCTTCCTCTGACAACTCCTGGAATATAGGTCCTGGATGGCAGGAAGCTTGGCCCCAGTCATGTACTGGGCCGTATGCACTACCCTCTGTAACGCCTTGTAGTATGAGGCTGAGCAGTTGCCATACCAGGCAGTGATGCAACCAGTCATGATGAATCATGTAGTAACCAAAAAAGTGTTAAACAAATCAAAATATATTTTATATTTGAGATTCTTCATAGTAGCCACCCTTTGCCTTGATGACAGCTTTGCACACTCTTGGCTATCTCTCAACCAGCCTCACCCGGAATGCTTTCCCAACAGTCTAGAAGGAGTTCCCACATATGCTGAGCACTTGTTTGCTGCTTTTCCTTCACTCTGCGGTCCAACTCATCCCGAACCGTCTCAATTGGGTTGAGGTCAGGTGATTGTCGAGGCCAGGTCATCTGATACAGCACTCCATCTCTCTCCTTCTTGGTCAAATAGGCCTTACACAGCCTGGAGGTGTGTTGGGTCATTGTCCTGTTGAAAAACAAATAATAGTCCCACTAAGTGCTAAACAGATGGGATGGCGTATTGCTGCAGAATGCTGTGGTAGCCATGCTGATTAAGTGTGCCTTGAATTCTAAATAAATCACAGACACTGTCACATGCAAGCACCATCACACCTCCTCCTCCATGCTTCACGGTGGGAACTACACATACGGAAATCATCGGTTCACCTTCTCTGCGTCTCACAAAGACACAGCGGTTGGTACCAAAAATGTCAAAATTGGACTCATCAGACCAAAGGACAGATTTCCACCAGTCTAATGTCCATTGCTCATGTTTCTTGGCCCAAGCAAGTCTCTTCTTATTATTGGTGTCCTTTGGTAGTAGTTTCTTTGCAGCAACTCGACCATGAAGGCCTGATTCACGCAGTCTCCTCTGAACAGCTGATGTTGAGATGTGTCTATTACTTGAACTCTGCGAAGCGTTTATTTGGGCTGCAATCTAATGTGCAGTTAACTCTAATGAACTTATCCTCTGCAGCAGAGGTAACTCTGGGTCTTCCTTTCCTCATGAGAGCCAGTTTCATCATAGAGCTTGATGTTTTTTGCAACTGAACTTGAATACACTTTCAAAGTTCTTGAAGTTTTCAGGATTGACTAACCTTCATGTCTTAAAGTAATGATGGACTGTCGTTTCTCTTTGCTTATATGAGCTGTTCTTGTCATAATATGGACTTGGTCTTTTACCAAATAAGGCTATCTTCTGAATACCACCCCTACCTTGTCACAACACAGCTGATTGGCTCAAACACATTAAGAAGTAAATCAATTCCACACGTTAACTTTTAATAAAACGCACCTGTTAATTGAAGTGCATTCCAGGTGACTACCTCATGAAGCTGGTTGAGAGAATGCTAAGAGTGTGCAAAGCTGTCATCAAGGCAAAGGGTGGGTACTTCGAAGAATCTCAAATATGAAATATATTTTGATTTGCTTAACACTTTTGTGGTTACTACATGATTCCATATGTGTTATTTCATAGTTTTGATGTCTTCACTATTATTCTACAATGTAGAAAATAGTAAAAATAAAGAAAA
The DNA here is from genome assembly GCF_045791955.1 of Oncorhynchus clarkii lewisi. Classification (NCBI taxonomy): domain Eukaryota; kingdom Metazoa; phylum Chordata; class Actinopteri; order Salmoniformes; family Salmonidae; genus Oncorhynchus; species Oncorhynchus clarkii. The sequence goes on along the minus strand of NC_092149.1, from coordinate 13,087,761 downwards.
ACCCTTGAATGAGTAGGTGTGTCCAAACTTTTGACTGGTACAGTATAGCAAACAGTTCAGCCAGGTTTCAGAACATCTGCCATGTTAGCGTATTTATTGTCTAAACGTTGATGATGTAACAATAGGAGAGCTCCTCCTCCAGTTCCCTATGAAATGACCCGCTGTAAACAAACAAAACAGAACTGCGAATTTAAAATAGGTTTTTATTGATTACCATTCTGCATAATGTGCATCCAAGTCTGTACAGTGTTGGTGTGTCTTCGTTTGGAAATCTGAAATAAACAACACAATTTGGAAGTGT
>NC_092149.1:12979960-13082460 GCF_045791955.1 Oncorhynchus clarkii lewisi | reverse complement strand
CTCCCCTCCTCCCTGCCCACCCCTGTATCTACACCTCTACTGTACCTGTCTTCCTCCTCTCCCCTCCTCCCTGCCCACCCCTGTATCCACACCTCTACTGTACCTGTCTTCCTCCTCTCCCCTCCTCCCTGCCCACCCCTGTATCTACACCTCTACTGTACCTGTCTTCCTCCTCTCCCCTCCTCCCTGCCCACCCCTGTATCTACACCTCTACTTTACCTGTCTTCCTCCTCTCCCCTCCTCCCTGCCCACCCCTGTATCTACACCTCTACTGTACCTGTCTTCCTCCTCTCCCCTCCTCCCTGCCCACCCCTGTATCTACACCTCTACTGTACCTGTCTTCCTCCTCTCCCCTCCTCCCTGCCCACCCCTGTATCTACACCTCTACTGTACCTGTCTTCCTCCTCTCCCCTCCTCCCTGCCCACCCCTGTATCTACACCTCTACTGTACCTGCCTTCCTCCTCTCCCCTCCTCCCTGCCCAACCCTGTATCCACACCTCTACTGTACCTGTCTTCCTCCTCTCCCCCTCCTCCCTGCCCACCCCTGTATCCACACCTCTACTGTACCTGTCTTCCTCCTCTCCCCCTCCTCCCTGCCCACCCCTGTATCTACACCTCTACTTTACCTGTCTTCCTCCTCTCCCCTCCTCCCTGCCCACCCCTGTATCTACACCTCTACTGTACCTGTCTTCCTCCTCTCCCCTCCTCCCTGCCCACCCCTGTATCTACACCTCTACTGTACCTGTCTTCCTCCTCCTCCTCCCTGCCCACCCCTGTATCTACACCTCTACTGTACCTGTCTTCCTCCTCTCCCCTCCTCCCTGCCCACCCCTGTATCTACACCTCTACTGTACCTGTCTTCCTCCTCTCCCCTCCTCTCCTCCCTGCCCACCCCTGTATCTACACCTCTACTGTACCTGTCTTCCTCCTCTCCCCTCCTCTCTGCCCACCCCTGTATCTACACCTCTACTGTACCTGTCTTCCTCCTCTCCCCTCCTCCCTGCCCACCCCTGTATCCACACCTTTACTGTACCTGTCTTCCTCCTCTCCCCCTCCTCACCCCTGTATCTACACCTCTATTGTACCTGTCTTCCTCCTCTCCCCTCCTCCCTGCCCACCCCTGTATCCACACCTCTACTGTACCTGTCTTCCTCCTCTCCCCCTCCTCTCCTCCCCTCCTCCCTGCCCACCCCTGTATCCACACCTCTACTGTACCTGTCTTCCTCCTCTCCCCCTCCTCCCCTCTTGCCCTCTCTCCTCTCCTCCTTCTCCCACCCCTCCCCTCTTGCCCTCTCCTCTCTCCTCTCCTCCTCTCCCCTATTAGGTCCTAACGTGTCTGGAGCATGAGCAGGAGAGGTTGTTGTGGTACTGTCGCTCCTGCCAGAGGCTGCTGTGTCCTGTCTGTAAGCTCCACAGAGTCCACCACGGCCACAAGGTGGCGCCCATCGCACAGGCCTGCCAGGCACTAAAGGTATCTATCTATCTATCTATCTATCTATCTATCTATCTATCTATCTATCTATCTATCTATCTATCTATCTATCTATCTGTCTGTCTGTCTGTCTGTCTGTCTGTCTGTCTGTCTGCCTGCCTGCCTGCCTGCCTGCCTGCCTGCCTGCCTGCCTGCCTGCCTGCCTGCCTGCCTGCCTGCCTGCCTGCCTGCCTGCCTGTCAAAACATGAAACTACATGTTTGCTTGCTGATATTGTCATCTGTCTCTCTTAACACCTGAGGACAAAATCACCAAGGAGATCAACTACATTCTGGCCAATCAGGACACAGTAAAGGCTCAGATAACTCAGCTGGAGAGTGCCATCACACACTTGGAGGTAAACTCTCTCTCCATCCTTTCTGTCTCTCTTTCGTCCAATCCACTACTTTCTTCCCTCTATCCTTCGATTGCCTCTTTCTCTCCATCACAGTATAACCATGCTCTTCTTTCCCTCCCTCTACCCCTCTCTTCTTCTCCCCTCCCCCACACTCTCTCCCTCTCACTCTCCCTCTACCCTCTCCCTTCTTCCCCCCTCTCTCTCCCTCTACCCCCTCCATTCATCCCCCCTCTCTCTCTCTCCCTCTACCACATCCCCTTAAACCCCCTCTCAACTCCCTCTCTAGTTGAACAGTGCGTTGGTTAGGGAGCAGTTGTCCCAGTCTGTGAGGGAGCTGGGGGCGTCTCTAGTGGAGCGACAGGGAGCGTTGACCCTGGCCCTGGAGGGGGCCCGGCTGAGGAGGGGGGAGGCCCTGTCGGCCCAGGTGTCTGAGAGGAGGGGTCTGCAGGAACACGGCGGTTTAATGGCCTACACACAAGAGCTGCTCAAAGAGACCGACCAACCCTGCTTCGTACAGGCCGCACGAATCACCCACAACAGGTACGGGTGGTAGATGCAAGACACACATGCGCGCACACACACCGTGGGTAAATAACAGGTGCAATATCAACACTTGACACTTACCAGCCACGCCCCCCTCTATATTTTCTCTCTCCCCGTTTCTATTTTCTCTCTCGCTCTTTCTCTCTCGTTTTCTCTCTCTGAATCTCTCTTTCTCTCTCTCCAGGCTGGTGAAAGCCATAGAGAATCTGCAGTGTTTCTCTCTCTCGGCTGATCCCTCCTTCAGACACTTCCACATGGACGCCTCCAGAGAAGTGAAACTCATCAGCAGCATGGGATACATAAGAGGTCCGTCCGTGTAAGAGGTTAGATCTGAAAGCTAACTCATCCCATCCACCAATATAACTCCTTTTTCTTCTCTGCCCCGCCCCTGCTACAGCCCCATTGGCTCCTGTGATTGACACTCAGCGCACGCTGGCCTATGACCAGCTGTTCCTGTGCTGGCGACTCCCCCAGGACTCCGCCCCTGCCTGGCACTTCTCCGTGGAGTTCCAGCGGCGAATGGGATTGACCGAGGCAGGCTGGGGAGGAGAGGTCAGGAGTCCCAATGCTCCACTGGTGTGGCAACGCCTGGAGGAGGTGGGCGGGACTAGTGCTGTGATTGACAGGCTGGAGATGGACAGTGTGTACGTGTTAAGGGTGAAAGGAAGCAATAAGGCGGGGTTTGGCGAGTACAGCGAAGAGGTTTACCTGCACACACCACCCGCACCAGGTGAGACACACACACAGACACGTCCGTACGCAATTCATGATACAATTATTGTTGGGGAATTGTTTAACAAAGTCAATACCTCTTTTGTCCCAATCCATCCCTTCACCTTCTCAATTCCCTCATCTTCTCTCTGCATAACCCACTCCCTCTGTTCTGTAACCCAGCTCCACCCCCCAGCCCTCTCTCCATCCCTCCATCCTCTCTCCATCCCTCCATCCTCTCTCCATCCCTCCATCCTCTCTCCATCCTCTCTCCATCCCTCCATCCTCTCTCCATCCCTCCATCCTCTCTCCACCCCCTGGTCCTCACTCCATCCCCCATCCCCTCTCCATCCCTCCATCCTCTCTCCATCCCCCATCCTCTCTCCATCCTCTCTCCATCCCCCATCCCCTCTCCATCCCTCCATCCTCTCTCCACCCCCTGGCCCTCTCTCCATCCCCCATCCCCTCTCCATCCCTCCATCCTCTCTCCATCCCCCATCCTCTCTCCATCCCCCACCCCCTCTCCATCCCTCCATCCTCTCTCCACCCCCTGGTCCTCTCTCCATCCCCTCTCCATCCCTCCATCCTCTCTCCATCCACCATCCTCTCTCCATCCCCATCCTCTCTCCATCCCCCATCCTCTCTCCATCCTCTCTCCATCCCCCATCCTCTCTCCATCCCTCCATCCTCTCTCCACCCCCTGGCCCTCTCTCCATCCCCCATCCCCTCTCCATCCCTCCATCCTCTCTCCATCCCTCCATCCTCTCTCCATCCTCTCTCCACCCCTCCATCCTCTCTCCATCCCTCCATCCTCTGTCCATCTGTCCATCCTCTCTCCATCCTCTCTCCATCCTCTCTCCATCCCCTCTCCACCCCTCCATCCTCTCTCCATCCCTCCATCCTCTCTCCATCCTCTCTCCATCCCTCCATCCTCTCTCCACCCCTGGCCCTCTCTCCATCCCCCATCCCCTCTCCATCCCTCCATCCTCTCTCCATCCCCCATCCTCTCTCCATCCTCTCTCCATCCCCCATCCCCTCTCCATCCCTCCATCCTCTCTCCACCCCCTGGCCCTCTCTCCATCCCTCCATCCTCTCTCCACCCCTCCATCCTCTCTCCATCCCTCCATCCTCTGTCCATCTGTCCATCCTCTCTCCATCCTCTCTCCATCCTCTCTCCATCCCCTCTCCACCCCTCCATCCTCTCTCCATCCCTCCATCCTCTCTCCATCCTCTCTCCATCCCTCCATCCTCTCTCCACCCCCTGGCCCTCTCTCCATCCCCCATCCCCTCTCCATCCCACCATCCTCTCTCCATCCCCCATCCTCTCTCCATCCTCTCTCCATCCCCCATCCCCTCTCCATCCCTCCATCCTCTCTCCACCCCCTGGCCCTCTCTCCATCCCCCATCCTCTCTCCATCCCTCCATCCTCTCTCCATCCTCTCTCCACCCCTCCATCCTCTCTCCATCCCTCCATCCTCTGTCCATCTGTCCATCCTCTCTCCATCCTCTCTCCATCCTCTCTCCACCCCTCCATCCTCTCTCCATCCCTCCATCCTCTCTCCATCCTCTCTCCATCCCTCCATCCTCTCTCCATCCCCCATCCTCTCTCCATCCTCTCTCCATCCCTCCGTCCTCTCTCCATCCCTCCACCCTCTCTCCACCCCTCCGTCCTCTCTCCATCCCTCCATCCTCTCTCCATCCCTCCATCCTCTCTCCATCCCTCCATCCCTTTATCTCCCTATCTCTCCTTCCTCTCTTTCACCTTGCTAACCCTCTGTACTCAGAAGAATCCTACCATCCCACTCTCTGTCCTTCTCCTACCTCTCTCTCTCTCTTTATCGACATCTCTCCCTCTCTGTCCTTCTCCTACCTCTCTCTCTCTCTCTTTATCGACATCTCTCCCTCTCCGACCTTCTCCTACCGCTCTCTCTCTTTATCGACATCTCTCCCTCTGTCCTTCTCCTACCTCTCTCTCTCTCTCTCTTTATCGACATCTCTCACTCTGTCCTTCTCCTACTTCTCTCTCTCTCTTTATCAACATCTCTCCCTCTCTGTCCTTCTCCTACCTCTCTCTCTCTCTCTCTTTATCAACATCTCTCCCTCTGTCCTTCTCCTACCTCTCTCTCTTTATCAACATCTCTCACTCTCTGTCCTTATCCTACCTCTCTCTCTCTCTCTCTTCATCAACATCTCTCCCTCTCTGTCCTTCTCCTAACTCTCTCTCTCTTGATCAACATCTCTCCCTCTCTGTCCTTCTCCTACCTCTCTCTCTCTCTCTTTCTCTCTTCATCAACATCTCTCCCTCTTTGTCCTTCTCCTACCTCTCTCTCTCTCTCTTTATCGACATCTCTCCCTCTCTGTCCTTCTCCTACCTCTCTCTCTCTCTTCATCAACACCTCTCCCTCTCTGTCCTTCTCCTACCTCTCTCTCTCTCTTCATCAACATCTCTCCCTCTCTGTCCTTCTCCTACCTCTCTCTCTCTCTTCATCAACATCTCTCCCTCTCTGTCCTTCTCCTACCTCTCTCTCTCTCTTCATCAACATCTCTCCCTCTCTGTCCTTCTCCTACCTCTCTCTCTCTCTCTCTCTTCATCAACATCTCTCCCTCTTTGTCCTTCTCCTACCTTTCTCTCTCTCTCTCTCTCTTTATCGACATCCCTCCCTCTCTGTCCTTCTCCTACCTCTCTCTCTCTCCTCATCTACACCTCGTCCTCTCTGTCCTTCTCCTACCTCTCTCTCTCTCTTCATCAACACCTCTCCCTCTCTGTCCTTCTCCTACCTCTCTCTCTCTTCATCAACTTCTCTCCCTCTCTGTCCTTCTCCTACCTCGCTCTCTCTCTTTATCGACATCTCTCCCTCTGTCCTTCTCCTACTTCTCTCTCTCTTTATCGACATCTCTCACTCTCTGTCCTTCTCCTACCTCTCTCTCTCTCTTTATCGACATCTCTCACTCTGTCCTTCTTCTACCTCTCTCTATCAACATCTCTCTCTCTCTCTCTCTCTCTCTCTCTTCTCCTACCTCTCTCTCTCTCGACATCTCTCACTCTGTTCTTCTCCTACCTCTCTCTCTCTCTCTCTTTATCAACATCTCTCCCTCTCTGTCCTTCTCCTACCCTCTCTCTCTATCTCTCTTTATTAACATCTCTCACTCTCTGTCCTTCTCCTACCCTCTCTCTCTCTCTCTTTATCGACATCTCTCACTCTCTGTCCTTCTCCTACCTCTCTCTCTCTCTTTATCAACATCTCTCCCTATCTGTCCTTCTCCTACCTCTCTCTCTCTCTCTCTCTCTCTTTATCGACATCTCTCACTCTCTGTCCTACTCCTACCTCTTTCTCTCTCTTAATCAACATCTCTCCCTCTCTGTCCTTCTCCTACCTCTCTCTCTCTCTTTATCAACATTTCTCCCTCTCTGTCCTTCTCCTACTCTCTCTCTCTCTCTCTTTATCAACATCTCTCCCTCTCTGTCCTTCTCCTACCACTCTCTCTCTCTTCATCAACATCTCTGCCTCTCTGTCCTTCTCCTACCTCTCTCTATCAACATCTCTCCCTCTCTGTCCTTCTCTTACCTCTCTCTTTATCAACATCTCTCCCTCTCTGTCCTTCTCCTACCTCTCTCTCTCTCTCTTTATCAACATCTCTCCCTCTCTGTCCTTCTCCTACCCCTCTCTCTCTCTCTTTATCGACATCTCTCACTCTCTGTCCTTCTCCTACCTCTCTCTCTCTCTCTCTTTATCAACATCTCTCCCTCTCTGTCCTTCTCCTACCTCTCTCTCTCTCTTTATCAACATCTCTCCCTATCTGTCCTCCTACCTCTCTCTCTCTCTCTCTCTCTCTTTATCAACATCTCTCACTCTCTGTCCTACTCCTACCTCTTTCTCTCTCTTAATCAACATCTCTCCCTCTCTGTCCTTCTCTTACCTCTCTCTTTATCAACATCTCTCCCTCTCTGTCCTTCTCCTACCTCTCTCTCTCTCTCCCTTTATCAACATCTCTCACTCTCTGTCCTTCTCTTACCTCTTTCTCTATCTTTATCAACATCTCTCCCTCTCTGTCCTTCTCCTACCTCTCTCTCTCTCTTCATCAACATCTCTCCCTCTCTGTCCTTCTCCTACCTCTCTCTCTCTCTCCCTTTATCAACATCTCTCCCTCTCTATCCTTCTCCTACCTCTCTCTCTCTCTTCATCAACATCTCTCCCTCTCTGTCCTTCTCCTACCTCTCTCTCTCTCTCCCTTTATCAACATCTCTCACTCTCTGTCCTTCTCTTACCTCTTTCTCTCTCTTTATCAACATCTCTCCCTCTCTGTCCTTCTCCTACCTCTCTCTCTCTTCATCAACATCTCTCCCTCTCTGTCCTTCTCCTACCTCTCTCTCTCTCTCTTTATCAACATCTCTCCCTCTCTGTCCTTCTCCTTCCTCTCTCTCTCTCTTCATCAACATCTCTCCCTCTCTGTCCTTCTCCTACCTCTCTCTCTCTCTCTCTTCATCAACATCTCTCCCTCTCTGTCCTCACACTGTCCATACTGTATAAACACTCCCCCAGTCTCCTGTGTTATTAAGTGTTCATGTGGCTCACTAAAGGAGATTAGTTTATTCATTTCTCAAAACCTGATCAGTGATCAGCAGTCATACCTATATTGGGCTAGGTTTCTCTCCCTCTTTAGAACTCCCTCTCTCTTATTTCCTGCTCTCCTCGTTCCCTCTCTTTCCTGGGGTGTATTTATTCCTCCAGAATGCATCAGTTTCCTGTAGATGTAAGCAGGTCTGCTCCTCTGCTCCTCTCCCTGATGCTATATCAAACCCTTCCCCTTCCTCCCCCTCTCCTCTTCCTCTCCTCCTCTCCTTCTCCCTCCCCCTCTCCTACTCCTCCTCCTCTCCTCCTCCTCCCCCTCTCTCCCTCCTCTTCCTCTTCCCCTACCTCTCCTCTACATCCTCGTCTCCCTCCTCCTCCTCTCACTGTCCCTCCTTTTCCTCGCCCTCTCCCTCTCCTCCCCCTCTCCCTCTCCCTCTCCTCCCCCTCTCCTCCTCCCCGTCTCCCTCTCCTCCTCCTCCCCCTCTCCTCCTCCTCCCCCTCTCCCTCTCCTCCTCCTCCCCCTCCTCCCCCTCCTCCTCCCCCTCCTCCTCCTCCTCCTCCTCCCCCTCTCCTCCTCCTCCTCTCCCTCTCCTCCTCCTCCTCCTCCTCCTCCTCCCCCTCTCCTCCTCCCCCTCCTCCCCCTCTCCCTCTCCTCCTCCTCCCCCCTCCTCCTCCCTCTCCTCCTCCTCCCCCTCTCCTCCTCCTCCCCTCTCCCTCTCCCCCACCTCTCCCTCTCCTCCTCCTCCTCTCCCTCACCTCCTCCTCCTCTCCCCCTCCTCCCCCTCTCCCTCTCCCCCTCCTCCCCCTCTCCCTCCTCCCCTTCTCCCTCCTCCCCCTCTCCCTCTCCTCCTCCCCCTCTCCCTCACCTCCTCCCCCTCTCCCTCCTCCCCCTCCCTCCCTCTCCTCCTCTCCCTCTCCCTCCTCCCCCTCTCCCTCCTCCGTCAGTGTTGTGTTTCTCTCTGGACTCTCGCTGGGGTTTGCATGCTGACCGACTGGCTCTGGGTAAAGGACAGACGTATGCCCGCAGCGTGCCCGGCCTCTCTCTTCTGCAGGCCGCTGACCGCTCCCTCACTTCCTGTCACCTGACCTCTGACCTCCTCATAGGCGACCTGGCCATCACCCAGGGAAGGCACTACTGGGCATGCTCGGTGGAGCCTGGCTCCTACCTGGTCAAGGTGAGAAATAGAGATTTTGTGTGTGTGTGTGTGTGTGTGTGTGTGTGTGTGTGTGTGTGTGCATACGTGCGTGGGTGTGTGTAACTTACTCAATCTAATTTGTCATTTTTCTCTCTGCGTTCCTCAGGTGGGAGTTGGACAGGAGGCCAAGCTCCAGGAGTGGTTCCACCTTCCCCAGGACATGGCCAGCCCCCGGTGAGACAGGAGAGAGGGAGGTAGAGGGAGGGAGGGAGGGAGAGGGAGGTAGAGGGAGAGATGGAGAGAGAGGGGGGAAGAGAAGGAGGGATGGAGAGGGAGGGGGGACAGAGGGAGGTAGAGGGAGGGATGGAGAGGGGGGGGACAGAGGGAGGTAGAGGGAGGGATGGAGAGGGAGGGCGGACAGAGGGAGGTAGAGGTAGGGATGGAGAGGGAAGGGGGACAGATAGAGGTAGAGGTAGGGGGGACAGGTAGAGGTAGGGGGACAGAGGGACAGAGGGAGGTAGAGGTAGGGGGACAGAGGGAGGTAGAGGTAGGGGGGACAGAGGGAGGTAGAGGTAGGGGGGACAGAGGGAGGTAGAGGTAGGGGGACAGAGGGAGGTAGAGGTAGGGATGAAGAGGGAGGTAGAGGTAGGGGGACAGAGGGAGGTAAAGGTAGGGGGACAGAGGGAGGTAGAGGTAGGGGGACAGAGGGAGGTAGAGGTAGGGGGACAGAGGGAGGTAGAGGTAGGGGGAGAGAGGGAGTTAGAGGTAGGGATGGAGAGGGAGCTAGAGGTAGGGGGACAGAGGGAGGTAGAGGTATGGGGACAGAGGGAGGTAGAGGTAGGGGGACAGAGGGAGGTAGAGGTAGGGGGACAGAGGGGTAGAGGTAGGGGGACAGAGTGAGGTAGAGGTAGGGGGGACAGAAGGAGGTAGAGGTAGGGGGACAGAGGGAGGTAGAGGTAGGGGGACAGAGGGAGGTAGAGGTAGGGGGACAGAGGGAGGTAAAGGTAGGGATGGAGAAGGAGGGTGGAGAGAGGGAGGTAGAGGTAGGGATGGAGAGGGAAGGGGGACAGATAGAGGTAGAGGTAGGGGGGACAGAGGGAAATAGAGGTAGGGGGAACAGATAGAAGTAGAGGTAGGGATGGAGAGGGAGGGGAGACAGGGAGGTAGGGGGACAGATTGAGGTAGGTAGAGGTAGGGGGACAGAGGGAGGTAGAGTAGGGGGACAGAGGGAGGTAGAGGTAGGGGGACAGATAGAGGTAGGGGGACAGAGGTAGGTTGGACAGAGGGAGGTAGAGGGACAGAGGGAGGTAGAGGTAGGGGGACAGATGGAGGTAGGTAGAGGTAGGGGGACAGAGGTAGGGGGGACAGAGGGAAATAGAGGTATGGGGGACAGATAGAGGTAGAGGTAGGGATGGAGAGGGAGGGGAGACAGGGAGGTAGGGGGACAGATTGAGGTAGGTAGAGGTAGGGGGACAGAGGGAGGTAGAGGTAGGGGGACAGAGGGAGGTAGAGGTAGGGGGACAGAGGGAGGTAGAGGTAGGGGGACAGATGGAGGTAGGTAGAGGTAGGGGGACAGATGGAGGTAGGTAGAGGTAGGGGGACAGAGGTAGGTTGGACAGAGGGAGGTAGAGGTAGGGGGACAGAGGGAGGTAGAGGTAGGGGGACAGAGGGAGGTAGAGGTAGGGGGACAGATGGAGGTAGGTAGAGGTAGGGGGACAGATGGAGGTAGGTAGAGGTAGGGGGACAGAGGTAGGGGGACAGAGGGAGGTAGAGGTAGGGGGTAGTAAAGAAGTGGTTCCAATGACACTAAAACTAACCAAGTAAACTCAGTCTCCCCCGTCCTCCCTCTTCCTCACTCCCCGGTCCCCCTTCTCTCTTCCCGTTCCCCCCTCCTCTCTCTCACCCTCCCCTCTCTCTCCCCGACCCCTTCCCTCTCTCTTCCCGTTCCCCCCTCCTCTCTCTCCCCCTCCCCTCTCTCTCCCCGACCCTTCCCTCTCTCCAGCTATGACCCAGACAGTGGCCATGACAGTGGGGCTGAGGATTCCCCAGACTCCTCCCCTCCCTTCTGCTTCCTCACCATGGGCATGGGCAAGGTCCTCTTACCCCAGGGGGCAGCAAACTTACACCACAGTACCCATAGTACCCATGGGAACAACCATGGCCCTCCTACTGCCCCCCTGCCCCCGCGCCTGGGGGTTTGTCTGGACTTCGAAAAGGGGCGGGTCACGTTCTACGACGCCCACTCGCTGCGTACCCTGTGGGAGGGGCATGTGGATTGCTCTGCCCCTGTGTGCCCGGCCTTTTGTTTCATTGGTGGAGGGGCACTGCAGCTGCAGGAGCTGGTGGCCAATCGGAGCACAGAGGAGCCACTGCACAGAAGGGTCACCATCCAATCACGCGCCACCAATTTAGGTAACTGAAGAAGTATGGAGTGGAATGATGTGGAAAGACCCTTCATCAACTTGATGTTTACTTGTTTATGTTTAGGTTTCATTTGTAATGTCTGCAACTGTTGATGATGTACATTATGCAGAATAGAAGAATGTCAATGTCCCGGAATCCAGGGGATTATAAAGTGTTCTGCAGGTTACATCAGGATACGTGTATTCTGTGATTCCAACTGTTGCTGTGTTGCATCTGAAAAGGACTCATGAGTGGGACGTTAACTGGTAAATGACTCATGAGTGGGACGTTAACTGTTAAATGACTCATGAGTGGGACGTTAACTTGTAAATGACTCATGAGTGGGACGTTAACTGTTAAATGACTCATTAGTGGGACGTTAACTGTTAAATCACTCATGAGTGGGACGTTAACTGTTAAATGACTCATGAGTGGGACGTTAACTGTTAAATGACTCATGAGTGCGATGTTAACTGGTAAATGACTCATGAGTGCGATGTTAACTGGTAAATGACTCATGAGTGGGATGTTAACTGGTAAATGACTCATGAGTGGGATGTTAACTGGTAAATGACTCATGAGTGGGATGTTAACTGGTAAATGACTCATGGGTGGGATCTTAATTGGTAATTGACTCATGAGTGCGATGTTAACTGTTAAATGACTCATGAGTGGGACGTTAACTGTTAAATCACTCATGAGTGGGACGTTAACTGTTAAATCACTCATGAGTGGGACGTTAACTAACTCATGAGTGGGAGTGGGACGTTAACTGTTAAATGACTCATGAGTGGGACGTTAACTGTTAAATGACTCATGAGTGGGACGTTAACTGTTAAATGACTCATGAGTGGGACGTTAACTGTTAAATGACTCATGAGTGGGACGTTAACTGTTAAATGACTCATGAGTGGGACGTTAACTGTTAAATGACTCATGAGTGCGATGTTAACTGTTAAATGACTCATGAGTGCGATGTTAACTGTTAAATGACTCAAGAGTGGGATGTTAACTGGTGAATGACTCATGAGTGGGATGTTAACTGGTAAATGACTCATGGGTGGGATGTTAACTGGTAAATGACTCATGGGTGGGATGTTAACTGGTAAATGACTCATGAGTGGGACGTTATGACTCATGGGTGGGATGTTAACTGTTAAATGACTCATGGGTGGGATGTTAACTGGTAAATGACTCATGAGTGGGATGTTAACTGGTAAATGACTCATGAGTGGGATGTTAACTGGTAAATGACTCAAGAGTGGGATGTTAACTGGTGAATGACTCATGAGTGGGATGTTAACTGGTAAATGACTCATGGGTGGGATGTTAACTGGTAAATGACTCATGGGTGGGATGTTAACTGGTAAATGACTCATGAGTGGGACGTTATCTTTTAGGACTCATGGGTGGGATGTTAACTGGTAAATGACTCATGGGTGGGATGTTAACTGGTAAATGACTCATGGGTGGGATGTTAACTGGTAAATTACTCATGAGTGGGACGTTATCTGTTAGGACTCATGCTACCTGCACTTCACATAGATCTTATTGTTTGAAACCGAACCAAAATGCTCACATTGTGGAAGATTCTCTCATAAGCTTCAAACATGTATTACAAATCAAGAGGGTATAAATATCTATTCTATATTTTGAGACAAAATAGAGATGAATGGGATTTACACATTATTGATAGAAAGGATTTTGCGTAAATCATGCGTTGATGTCAATGGGAAGATTTAGGATGTGTGTGTGTTCACCTGAATTAAAATTATAATACTTATTTTATCATTCTCATCTGAGCTGGCTGAATATTTATACTGTTTTATAGCTTTTTATTCATAGCTTTTATGATTATTATGACTGGCAATAATACATTTTTACTCAACAGATTATTACTAAAAAGATAGATCTTACAGGGTCGAGGCTCAGACTGTCAGTATTCATACAGTATATTGAGTGTGTGTGTGTGTGTGAGAGAGTGTGTATTTCTACTTGAATGCATGTGTTTACGTGTGTGTGAGAGAGAGAGTGAGAGACAAAGAGAGAGGGAGATATATATACACAGTACGTGTCAAAAGTGCATTTTGACTATTTTCTACATTGTAGAATAATAGTGAAGACATGAAAACTATGAAATCACACATTTGGAATCATGTAGTAACCAAAGTGTAACCAAAGTGTTAAACAAATATATTTGTGGAGGCCAGGTCATCTGATGCAGCAGTCCATCAGTCTTGATCAAATAGCCCTTTCACAGCCTGGAGGTGTGTTGAGTTATTGTCCTGTTAAAAAACAAATGATAGTCCCACTAAACCAGATGGGGTGGTGTATCGCTGCAGAATGCTGTGGTAGCCATGCTGGTTAAGTGTGCCTTGAATTCTAAATAAATCACAGACAGTGTCACCAGCAAAGCACCCCCACACCATCACTCCTCCTCTTCCATGCTTCACGGTGGGAACCACACATGCAGAGATCATCCGTTTACCAACTCTGCTTCTCACAAAGACACTGCAGTTGGAACCAAAAATCTCAAATTTTGACTCATCAGACCAAAGGACAGATTTCCACCAGTCTAATGTCCATTGCTCGTGTTTCTTGGCCCAAGCAAGTCTCTTCTTATTATTGGTGTCCTTTAGTAGTGGTTTCTTTGCAGAATTTCAACCATGAAGGCCTGATTCACGCAGTCTCCTCTGAACAGTTGATGTTGAGATGTGTCTGTTACTTGAACTCTGCGAAGCGTTTATTTGGGCTGCAGTCTGATGTGCAGTTAACTCTAATGAACTGATCCTCTGCAGCAGAGGTAACTCTGGGTCTTCCTTTCCTCATGAGAGCCATGTTGTAAAGTCTTGATGGACTGTCGTTTCCCTTTGCTTATTTGAGCTGTTCTTGCCATAATATGGACTTGGTCTTTTACCAAATAGGACTATCTTCTGTATACCACCCCTACCTTGTCACAACACAACTGATTGGCTCAAATGCATTAAGAAGGAAATAAATTCCACAAATGAGGCACACCTGTTAAAACCTCTTTGTGCTAGATGTGGCGCTAGAGACCCACCTCGACAACAGGAGTGCGAAATTCAAATTATAGAAATAGTAATATTCTACATTCATGAAAATACAAGTGTCATACATCAGAAAAAAGCTGAACTTCTTGTTAATCCAGCTGCTTTGTCAGATTTCAAAAAGGCTTTACGGCGAAAGCACACCATGTGATTATCTGAGGACACACAAAATAATTTCAAACATTTTCCAACCAGGCAGGTGCGCCACAAAAGTCAGAAATAGCGATAAAATAAATGCCTTACCTTTGAATATCTTCTTCTGTTGGCACTCCAAAAGGTCCCAGCTACATCACAAAAGGTCATTTTGTTTGATAAAGTCCCAAAAACTCAGTTTAGCTGGCACGCTTCATTCAATAATCCACTGGTTTCCCTCCTTCAAAATGCATACAAAATGAATCCCAAACGTTACCAATAAACTTCTCCAAACAAGTCAAACAACGTTTATAATCAAACCTCAGGTACCCTAATACGTAAATAAACGATAAAATTTAAGACGGAGAATTGTTATTGTCTTTACCGGAGATAAACAACAAAGTACGTGCTCTCATCCACGCTCATTAAAACACTACAGCAAAAATGGGAGCCACTTAGAAAAGCTACAAATTCTAGCTCATTTTTCCAAAAACAAGCCTGAAACTCTTTCTAAAGACTGTTGACATCTAGTGGAAGCTCTAGGAACTGCAATCTTGGATGTTTTCTCTTCATATTAAACATGACAGCCATTGGAATCAGTGGTGGGCTGAATTCTTTTTTTTTCTGGATGGTTTGTCCTCAGGTTTTCGCCTGCCATATCAGTTCTGTTATACTCACAGACATTATTTTAACAGTTTTAGAAACTTTAGAGTGTTTTCTATACAAATCTATCCAATTATTTGCATATCCTAGCTTCTGGACCTGAGTAACAGGCAGTTTACTTTGGGCACGCTTTTCATCCAGGCGTCAAAATACTGCCCCCTAGCCCAAAGAGGTTAATTGAAATGCATTCCAGGTGACTACCTCATGATGCTGGTTGAGAGAATGCCAACAGTGTGCAAAGCTGCCATCAAGGCAAAGGGTGGCTACTTTTTAGAATATAAAATATATTTTGATTTGTTTAACACTTTTTTGGTTACTACATGATTCCATATGTGTTATTTCATAGTTTTTATGTCTTCACTATTATTCTACAATGTAGAAAATAGTCAAAATAAAGAAAAAGACCTTGAATGAGTAGGTATGTCCAGACCTTTGACTGGTACTGTATATATATCAGTAGAGCCTGCTGAGGGGAGAACAGCTAATAATAATGGCTGGAATGGAGTGAATGGAATGGTATCAAGAACATGGTTTTCATGTGTTTTATTCCACTCCATTCCAGTCATTATTATGAGCCGTCCTCCCCTCAGCAGCCTCCACTGATATTTATATAGAGAAAGTCCAGTCCAGTCCAATCCAATCTGTTGCTCGGAGGTCTGGCTGTAACAACCATGCTTTCTGTTCTGTCTGTCCTGAATGGTTGTAAAATACAGTCTTATACCTTACAGCACTTGAATGACTTTAGACTGTAGCATCTCCCTCATTTAGACTTTTCCATGCTGGCAGAATGTTTGTAAACGTCATGAGAAAAAGGAATAAACAATTCAACAGTTACATTGAGGTGTTATGTGGATGATGTTCTATTTCAGGAACTAGCACATATCAGCTCCTCCACCTCTCTTTTCAGTTCCTCCACCTCTCCTTTCAGCTCCTCCACCTCTCCTTTCAGCTCCTCCACCTCTCCTTTCAGCTCCTCTACCTCCTTTCAGCTCCTCCACCTCTCCTTTCAGCTCCTCCACCTCTCCTTTCAGCTCCTCCACCTCTCCTTTCAGCTCCCCCACCTCTCCTTTCAGCTCCTCCACCTCTCCTCCACCTCTCCTTTCAGCTCCTTCACCTCTCCTTTCAGCTCCTCCACCTCTCCTTTCAGCTCCTCCACCTCTCCTTTCAGCTCCTCCACCTCTCCTCCACCTCTCCTTTCAGCTCCTCCACCTCTCATTTCAGCTCCTCCACCTCTCCTTTCAGCTCCTCCACCTCTCCTCCACCTCTCCTTTCAGCTCCTCCACCTCTCCTTTCAGCTCCTCCACCTCTCCTTTCAGTTCCTCCACCTCTCCTTTCAGTTCCTCCACCTCTCCTTTCAGTTCCTCCACCTCTCCTTTCAGCTCCTCCACCTCTCCTTTCAGTTCCTCCACCTCTCCTTTCAGTTCCTTCACCTCTCCTTTCAGCTCCTCCCTCTCTCCTTTCAGCTCCTCCACCTCTCCTTTCAGCTCCTCCACCTCTCCTTTCAGTTCCTCCACCTCTCCTTTCAGTTCCTCCACCTCTCCTTTCAGTTCCTCCACCTCTCCTTTCAGTTCCTCCACCTCTCCTTTCAGCTCCTCCACATGGCTCTTACAGGCACTCAGTCCGGTCTCAAACTACAATAACATGAGGCTTTTTAATCCCTACTGAATGAAAAAGAAGCTAACCCACATGCAATGAACATAGTGTAGTGCCCGTGGTACAAAAGTTTGGATCTCTTGGTGTAATGGCTAAGACGTTGGACTGACACTTGCAGGGACTAGGGTTGAAGTCCCAATTGCCCTACATCCTGAATTTGCTATTATTATACACAAACACCCTTCTTTACCTGAGTTCTCTCTCTTCAGTTCCACCGCCTGACCCTCACTGGCTGTCACTCTGGCCCCCATGTTCCTCAGCTCCACTCTCTGTTCCACCACCATGTTCCTCAGCTCCTCTCTTTGTTCCACCACCATGTTCCTCAGCTCCTCTCTCTGTTCCACCACCATGTTCCTCAGCTCCACTCTCTGTTCCACCACCATGTTCCTCAGCTCCTCTCTCTGTTCCACCACCATGTTCCTCAGCTCCACTCTCTGTTCCACCACCATGTTCCTCAGCTCCACTCTCTGTTCCACCACCATGTTCCTCAGCTCCTCTCTCTGTTCCACCACCATGTTCCTCAGCTCCTCTCTCTGTTCCACCACCATGTTCCTCAGCTCCTCTCTCAATTCCACCACCATGTTCCTCAGCTCCTTCAAATCAAACCAAATCAAATGTATTTACATAGCCCTTCGTACATCAGCTGATATTTCAAAGTGCTGTACAGAAACCCAGCCTAAAACCCCAAACAGCAAGCAATGCAGGTGTAGAAGCACGGTGGCTAGGAAAAACTCCCTAGAAAGGCCAAAACCTAGGAAGAAACCTAGAGAGGAACCAGGCTATGTGGGGTGGCCAGTCCTCTTCTGGCTGTGCCGGGTGGAGATTATGACAGAACATGGCCAAGATGTTCAAATGTTCATAAATGACCAGCATGGTCAAATAATAATAATCACAGTACCGTAATTTCTGGACTATTAAGCGCACTTGAATATAAGCCGCACCCACTGAATTATTAAAAAATATGTATTTTGTACATAAATGAGCCGCACATGTCTATAAGCCGCAGGTGCCTACCGGTACATTGAAACAAATGAACTTTACACAGCCTTTAAACGAAACACGGCTTGTAACAAAAATAAATAGGCTTTTAACGAAATACGGCTTGTAACAAAAATATTAAAAAATTGCAGTAAACAGTAGCCTACCAAGAAAGTCATTGGTCACTATCTTCCTCCTCCTGTGCACTGAAACCACTGAAGTCATCTCCTTCGGTGTCGGAGTTGAATAGCCTCAGAATTGCTTCATCCGATGTTGGATCGCTGCCCTCTTCAACACGCAGCAGTCCAGCCTTTCCCAGCCTAAACCCGTTGATGATAGTGGATTTTTTGACAATGCTCCACACTGTCAGCAACTCTATTTCCTTTTCCAACAGCCAGATCGATCGCCTTCAACTTGAAAGCTGCATCATATGCTTTTCTCCGTGTCTTTGCCATGATGAGGGTGACAAAATGACTACCGTAATCAGAATGATGGGAAGTTTGAGCACGCTCGATTTACGTCACATTATGTGACGGTGCTCAGTTTTTTGGTGGCATGAATCTTGTGAAAGCGGGAAAAATCCATAAATTAGCCGCGTTATTGTATAAACCGTGAGGTTCAAAGTGTGGAGAAAAAGTAGCGGCTTATAGTCCGGAAATTACGGTAGTTGTCGAGGATGCAGCAAGTCAGCACCTCAGGAGTAAATGTCAGTTGGCTTTTCAGAGCCGATCATGAAGAGTCTCTAGAGAGTTGAAAACAGCAGGTCTGGGACAGGTAGTACGTCCGGTGAACAGATTAGGATTCCATAGCCACAGGCAGAACAGTTTAAACTGGAGCAGCAGCACGGCCAGGTGGACTGGGGACAGCAAGGAGTCATCATGCCAGGCAGTCCTGAGGCATGGTCCTAGGGCTCAGGTCCTCCGAGAGAAAGAGAGAATTAGAGAGAGCATACTTAAATTCACACAGGACACCAGGTAAGACAGGAGAAATACTCCAGATATAACAAACTGACCCTCGCCCCCCGACACATAAACTACTGCAGCATAAATACTGGAGGCTGAGACAGGAGGGGTCAGGAGACACTGTGGCCCCATCCGATGATACCCCTTCAGTTCAGTCCAGATGTCAGGCTGGGTGGTCAACGGTTCAGCATCACTCTCCCTGCTCTCTCATCCTTCACTGTGACCCTGTTCAGTGATATCCTTCTCTCTGTCCCCTCTACTCTCTCCATGTCCCAGACAGACAGTACAGCAACACCAGCAGAGCTCCAGCACCCCTCATTCTGAAAAAATACCTCTTCAGATCTAATGTAGTCTACTGGGCTCAGTCCTCTTCTTTATACACACGGGTCTTATTGAACCAATACATGAGATGTTGACACGTGTCCTCTGTGGAAAGTTCCAGATAGCCTTGGCAGTGTGTGATAAAAGAGGGAACATTTTGCACAGACCAAAAGCAGGTCATGTTTATCTGATGCTGTGCATGTGGGACAATCAAACCTGTTACTTCTTTCTGTCTGTTTTGTGTCCTCTAGTAAGTAGGGTCGGCAGGTAGCCTAGTGGTTAAGAGCGTTGGGCCAGTAACCGAAAGGTCACTGGTTTGAATCCCTGAGCCAACTAGGTGAAAAATGGATAGATTGCTCTTGAGCAAGGCACTAAACCCTAATTGCTCGTGTAAGTCACTCTGGATAAGAGCGTCTGATAAATGACTCAAAGGTAAGTAAATATAAAGCAGCAAGGTATCAGAAATATCACCATGGTTACCAAAGGGCTAGCTGCTAGAGTTACTATTATTATTAATTGGAGGTCTAGGTACAGTCCTCACCATAGTCTGCTCACCTAGATCCACAAGGTGGAGTTAACTTGGAGGGGAGGGAGAAGGGAGTGAGGGTTAAAAACAAAGCCTTGCCTCTGTGGCTGTTGTCAAAGCAACAGAGAAGGAGCAGGAAGTATCCAGGTAGTTAAATAGAACACACACACTCCCTCTGGTAATCTCCGGTCCTCACACACTGAACAGCCACTGCGCCACCTGACCAGCCTCATACAGGTAAGAGACCTGCTGCTAGCTACACCTGATCTCCTCTGAGAAAACACATGAACCTGGGCATGTGTGTTCTCTCTTTCCCTCTCCTCTCTTTCTCACACACCTGTCTCCGTTTTCATGTGTTCTCTCCCTGTGCCCGAACAATGCCAATAGTATGTCTGTCATATGAGAATGTTCCAGATGGGCCTGGCATGGGCTATATTATAAAGTTGTCATATTTTCATAGACTAATGGGACAATATATGTGGGAAATGGCTCTCAGCACTTGGCTTTGCCCAGTTTAAATGCCAGGTAAACAGGAGTGTTATTATTTGCGCATGTCAACGTGTGTATATGCTGCCAAGCGCCAAACTGCCAGAACTGGATTGGCAGTGTATCCGCCCAGGCAGCCATTGTTCTGACAATCAATGTTCCACAGTCTCATAATGGGCCACCAGAATAGCTCAAGACACACCTGACTGTAGCATGTAACTATATAATAATCACTGAGTAACATCATAATAATCACTGAGTAACATCATAATAATCACTGAGTAATATCATAATAATCACTGAGTAACATCATAATAATCACTGAGTAACATCATAATAATCACTGAGTAACATCATAATAATCACTGAGTAACATCATAATAATCACTGAGTAACATCATAATAATCACTGAGTAACATCATAATAATCACTGAGTAACATCATAATAATCACTGAGTAACATCATAATAATCACTGAGTAATATCATAATAATCACTGAGTAAATCATAATAATCACTGAGTAACATCATAATAATCACTGAGTAACATCATAATAATCACTGAGTAATATCATAATAATCACTGAGTAACATCATAATAATCACTGAGTAACATCATAATAATCACTGAGTAACATCATAATAATCACTGAGTAACATCATAATAATCACTGAGTAACATCATAATAATCACTGAGTAACATCATAATAATCACTGAGTAACATCATAATAATCACTGAGTAACATCATAATAATCACTGAGTAACATCATAATAACCAGGTGAATACCAGCCAGGTCCAGGTGAACATCAGTCAGGTCCAGGTGAACATCAGCCAGGTGAACATCAGCCAGGTGAACATCAGACAGGTGAATAGTAGCCAGGTGAACATCAGCCAGGTGAATAGCAGCCAGGTGAACATCAGCCAGGTGAACATCAGCCAGGTGAACACCAGCCAGGTCCAGGTGAACACCAGCCAGGTCCAGGTGAACACCAGCCAGCTGAACACCAGCCAGGTGAACATCAGACAGGTGAATAGCAGCCAGGTGAACATCAGCCAGGTGAATACCAGCCAGGTGAATACCAGCCAGGTGAACACCAGCCAGCAGAACACCAGCCAGGTCCAGGTGAACACCAGCCAACTGAACACCAGCCAGGTGAACATCAGACAGGTGAATAGCAGCCAGGTGAACATCAGCCAGGTGAATACCAGCCAGGTGAATACCAGCCAGGTGAACACCAGCCAGCAGAACACCAGCCAGGTGAATACCAGCCAGGTGAACACTAGCCAGGTGAACATCAGCCAGGTGAACACCAAACAGGTGAATACCAGCCAGGTGAACACCAGCCAGGTGAATACCAGCCAGGTGATTACCAGCCAGGTGAATACCAGCCAGGTGAACACCAGCCAGGTGAATACCAGCCAGGTGAACATCAGCCAGGTGACACCAGCCAGCTGAACACCAGCCAGGTGAATAGGAGTCAGGTGAATACCAGCCAGATGAACACCAGCCAGGTGAACATCAGCCAGGTGAATACCAGCCAGATGAACACCATCCAGGTGAACATCAGCCAGGTGAATACCAGCCAGGTGAATACCAGCCAGGTGAATACCAGCCAGGTGAACACCAACACTTTGCTTTGAAGTGACAGAACAGGTTTTAATCTGTAAAACAGATGGAGGAAAAAGAGGAACAGCGAAACAAGCGACAGTATTTCTGTCAAAGAGCTACATATCTCATGTGAGGTTTTACAAATATTTTAGGTATGTGTGTCTGAGTGAGTATTATTTGGTGGTGTGATCTCAGTCTATCTTGGGCTTTCATGTTCAACTTTGCACACATTTCTAACAATGTGTTCTGACCTAGAATATGTGGACAACTACAAATACCTAGGTGTCTGGTTAGACTGTAAACTCTCCTTCCAGACTCAAACTTTTCCAATCCCAAATCAAATCTAGAATCAACTTCCTATTTCGCAACAAAGCCTCCTTCACTCACACAGCCAAACTTACCCTAGTAAAACTGACTATCCTACCGACCCTCGACTTTGGCGATGTCATCTACAAAATAGCTTCCAATACTCTACTTAGCAAACTGGATGCAGTCTATCACAGTGCCATCCGTTTTGTTACTAAAGCACCTTATACCACCCATTACTGCGACCTGTATGCTCCAGTCGGCTGGCCCTCGCTACATATTCGTCGCCAGACCCACTGGCTCCAGGTCATCTATAAGTCTATGCTAGGTAAAGCTCTGCCTAATCTCAGTTCACTGGTCACAATAACAACACCCACCCGTAGCACGCGCTCCAGCAGGTATATCTCACTGGTTATCCCCAAAGCCAACACCTCCTTTGGCCGCCTTTCCTTCCAATTCTCTGCTGCCTGTGACTGGAACGAATTGCAAAAATCGTTGAAGCTGGAGACTTACATTTCCCTCACTAACTTTAAACATCAGCTATCTGAGCAGCTAACCGATCACTGCAGCTGTACATAGTCCATCTGTAAATAGCCCACCCAATCTACCTACCTCATCCCCATATTGTTTTTATTTACTTTTCTGCTCTATTGCACACCGGTATCACTACTTGCACATCATCTGCTCATCTATCACTCCAGTGTTAATTTGCTAAATTGTAATTACTCGCTACTATGGCCTATTTATTTCCTACCTCCTCACGCAATTTGCACACACTGTATATAGACTTAATTTTTTTCTATTGTGTTATTGACTGTATGTTTGTTTATTCCATGTGTAACTCTGTGTTGTTATCTGTTCACACTGCTTTGCTTTATCTTGGCCAGGTCGTAGTTGCAAATGAGAACTTGTTCTCAACTAGCCTACCTGGTTAAATAAAGGTGAAAATAAAAAATAAATAAATACAAAGGCCCATTTTGAATATCTTTTATTGCCTTTTACAGGTTACTGCAATGGCATTTCTCCGCCACTTGGGGGCAGTGCTGGCTCTTTCTTGTCTTGTCTCCATGGCCCAAACTGAGAAAAGTGAGCAGTCAAAATAGTATCCTTATTTAACACAATTTTCTTTGTATTTGTCTTTGCTGGATGGGAGGATGGACATTCCTAAGAGCAATAAGTGTCTCACCCCCTTCCATCTTTTATCTCCCTCCAGCCACTCCGCAGGGCTCCAGCAGGCCCATGACGAGAGCTCTGTTCCTCAGCTACAGCTCAGACGGAGAATCTCTCACCACCGAACAGCTCCGCAGCCTCCTTTCCAATGAGTTCAGCCAGGTCCAGGTGTGTGTGTGTATGTGTGCTTGTGCTTGTGTGTGTGTGTACTGAACTGAGAGAGCAGAATCCTAAACTCTCTCTCTCTCTCTTTATGTCTCTCTATGTCTCTATGTCTCTCTCTCTCTCTCTCTCTCTCTCTCTCTCACCCTCTCTCTCTCTCTCTCTCTCTCTCTCTCCTCCTGTCTCTCTCTCTCTATGTCTTGGTCTCTGTCTCTCTCTCTCTCTCTCTCTCTCTGTAGGCGCTGAATGATCAGCTGCTGGAGGAGTTCATTGTGGCTTATGATGGAAATGGAGATCACAAGCTCGATATGATGGAGTTTGCAGATCTGGTCAAATTCATCACCAAAGACGGCCACTAGACAACACTGGAAATATATAATAAATCTGGGCTTATGATGGGCCTAACAATATCTGACACATAGAAAATGTAATATAGATCACAAAACCTGAAACATACACACATTCCTGATGAATAAATCTGTCTACTGCTTGTAGTCATTTAATCTCACAACCCACTTTACTTCGTGTGAATAACTAATTCTATAACAATGAAGTATGAGATACGCCTCTTGTATCCTTGTAGGAATATTTACAGATGAGTAGTGGCTTACTTGAAGTGCCTACAGTGCAGAATACTAGGAGGCTGGCGAGGGTAGGATGGCTCATAACAAGGAAACCATGTGTTTGATGTATTTGATACCATACCACTGATTCCATTCCAGCCATTACTATGAGCCCGTCCTCCCCAATTAAGGTGCCACTAGCCACCTGTGCGATAGCATCAGTATTCCAAGCAAAACACCACAGTTCCCTCAACAGCTGTGTCTCCTGTTTTCTGCCATCAGCACATCTGTATGTGTAACACACACACACACACACACACACACACACACACACACACACACACACACACACACACACACACACACACACACACACACACACACACACGCACACACACACGCACACACACGCACACACACACGCACACGCACACGCACCCGCACACACACACACACAGAGGTGATCTAGCTTTTTCAGACAGGACCACTTCCTCAGGGTGTGTGTGTGTGTCTTACTCTGACTAGAAAAACATTATTGGTTCTCCACAAAGATGTAGCCCTTTCCTGCAGTTAAATTACCTAGTGGCCTTATGGGTGGAATGTTATTAATATTTTTCATAATTTCGTAATTAATTAACAAAATCTGGTGTTTCTATGTCAAACGTTTTTGTATATAAAGTGTAATATTGAGATGCAAACTATAAACTCTATATCTGACATGGTACAGGTGTCTTCTTTCTTTAAGCCCATAACCATGTGTGTGAGGTATATACTTTTGTTTCACAGTAGATGTGTTTAAAACTACCTAGAAACACTCTGTGTGACCCTGATTTATCCCACTGCAGCAACAACTGCTTTAAATCCTCTGTGTCTGTCAACTCTTATAGCAGCCAGGTCAGAATATGTTGTTCATCCATGTTTCTCAAAGGTCAAATGTTGAAGTTGTTCCAAATGTCAAATTTCGATGTGTTTAAGGTTAAGTTTAGACATTAACTCAGAGTTTTTAAGGTTAGGGTTATGTTAAGGTATTAACTCCAAATTCTTAAAGAATAGCATTAATGGTTAAGGTATTAACTCTGAATGGTTAAGATAAGGGTCAAGGTTAGGAATTAATGAATGGTTAAGGTAAGGGTTAAGGTTAGGCATTAATGAATGGTTAAGGTATTAACTTTGAATGGTTAAGGTAAGGGTTAAGGTTAGGCATTAATGAATGGTTAAGGTATTAACTCTGAATGGTTAAGGTAAGGGTTAAGGTTAGGCATTAATGAATGGTTAAGTTATTAACTCTGAATGGTTAAGGTAAGGGTTAAGGTTAGGCATTAATGAATGGTTAAGGTATTAACTCTGAATGGTTAAGGTATTAACTCTGAATGGTTAAGGTAAGGGTTAAGGTTAGGCATTAATGAATGGTTAAGTTATTAACTCTGAATGGTTAAGGTATTAACTCTGAATGGTTAAGGTAAGGGTTAAGGTTTGGTATAGGCTTAAAACAACAACAATTTTAAATAACTTTCTATCGCTGGATTCAAACTTGCAACCTTTTCAAATAGAGGCAGATGCTACACAACGTCCTAGCAAACCGAAACCTATTTGAATGTAACAGCGCTCACTGTAGCCCCTGGCGTCCAGTTTCCACGTCATCTCCCGATGTCCTTAGACATGGATGGACGTTGAATACTGACTTGTATCACGGGAGACCTGGCTGTTAAATCCACCACCTGTTTGTCTGAGCAGATAAGAGAATTCAGTGGGATTCTGTATATAACTCCTTTACCAGATCAGGCCTCGGAGAGGGAAGAGGCTACTGGAGTCTATAGTAGAACTGGCTCTAGGAGGAAATATATCTACTATCTATTGTTGAACAAAATGTTGCAGTTTAATGATCATCATAATCATCACACATCCATTATCTTTCAGGGTGATGGGTAATAATTCACCAATATGAATCAGCAGAAAGAACATCCACACCGATTTGTTCTGCCAATGAAGTGGTGGTTTAATTCAAGTCACAAGGTTTACAATGTTTCCACTGTTGCCTGGTCTCTGTCAGTTTACTAACTGCATTTCACAATGTCTCTCCTCTCTCTGTCGGCCACTAGAGACGGAGGTGTCTGTCTGTCAAACTGAATTCCTGTACACCATTAGAGGAGAGGAGAGGACAGGAGAGGAGTAGAGGTGAAACAGGACAGTCAGACCTGGGACGTAAAGCCCTGAGGGCATACTGTGTTGTACAATATTAGTAAGAAAGAGAGAGAGACAGACATAGAGACAGAGAGAGAGAGAGAAAGACATAGAGACATAGAGAAGGAGAGCGAGAGAGACAGACATCGAGAGAGAGAGAGAGAGACAGAGAGAGAGCAAGACAGACAGAAACATAGAGGGAGCGAGAGAGAGACAGATATCGAGAGAGAGAGAGAGAGAGAGAGAGAGAGAGAGAGAGAGAGAGAGAGAGAGAGACAGACAGACAGACAGAAACATAGAGGGAGCGAGAGAGAGACAGACAGACAGAGACATAGAGAGAGAAAAAGAGAAACTGAGAGAGACATAGAGAGAGAGACAGACAGAGACAGACAGACAGACAGACAGACAGACAGACAGACAGACAGACAGACAGACAGACAGACAGACAGACAGACCTTCAGCTGTGTAACCTGAATGACCTGAGTGAAGAATGCTGATGTAAGTCAACAGAAAGAGAGCGGCATTCCAGTGACAGAACCCTGGTTAAACTGGGAATAGAAACACACTGGCTGCTGCTGTCTGCACATTGTTGTCCATAAATCCCCCACGCAGAAACTGCACATGCACTTACATGGACAAAAGGAGGGACAGGAAAGTCAGAAAAGTGAAGGTCAGAGTGTGTGTGTGTGTGTGTGTGTGTGTGTGTGTGTGTGTGTGTGTGTGTGTGTGTGTGTGTGTGTGTGTGTGTGTGTGTGTGAGACAAGACAGTTGGACACTAACAGCAGAAAAACAACATGTCTGACACTTTAGACTCTGTGACGTCTGATCTCCACTGTTACAGGAGCAACAGTCTGACCCCTACCCCTCTCCCTGAGGTCATATGCTGGCAGGTGTCAATCCCAGCTTTAAATGACCTATTAAATATCTGATGTGCAAAGAGGGGAGCACAGCTAGCCTTGTCCATCACTACCAACAGACAACAGAGGGAGGACAAGACAAGACTATTAGCTGTCTGATTAAGAGAAGTAAAAGATGCTAAAACGACACTTAAGAAAGGAAAACATAGAAATAGAGCAGATAGAACAGATCTATAGCTTCTTAGACTTGCTTCCAATGAGAATGACAGATCTATAACATATGTAAAGTTGTTCGGGTCTCCCAAAAAGTTACATATTGCAGCTTTAAGTATGTGTCTCTCAGTCTGTGTGACTACTGCACTGTTGCAGGTACTACTGCACTGTTGCAGGTACTATTGCACTGTTGCAGGTACTACTGCACTGTTGGAGCTAGGAACACAAGAATTTCACTACACCCACATTAACATCTGTTAAATACGTGTATGTCACCAATACGATTTGATTTGAGTTGTCAATCTCCTATCCAGAGGTGGCACCTCAGGTCCCAGAGTGGTGTGACAAAAAATGCATTCTGGGGCCCGTAGTTTCTCCTGATCTGCTGACCTAACCAGGTGAAATCCCCGAGCTGAGAAGGTAAAACTCTGTCGTTCTGCCCCTGAACAGGCAGTTATCCCAGTGTTCCTAGGCCGTCATTGAAAATAAGAATTTGTTCTTAACTAAATTGCCTAAGTAAATAAATAAATAAATAATCATTTTGAATTGAAAAAGTCTAGGTAGTCTAGTTCGCCCAAAGTTTGAATATAAACCAAATTTGATCCCATTTATATTTTTTATAAATACAAAACGTTACCACTTCGTTTACCCTGATCAGACGGACAGGGGCCTTAATAGTCTAGACTATACATCTGCTGTTGTTAGTAGACTACAGGTGATCAGACGGACAGGGGCCTTAATAGTCTAGACTATACATCTGCTGTTGTTAGTAGACTACAGGTGGTCAGACGGACAGGAGCCTTAATAGTCTAGACTATACATCTGCTGTTGTTAGTAGACTACAGGTGGTCAGACGGACAGGGGCCTTAATAGTCTAGACTATACATCTGCTGTTGTTAGTAGACTACAGGTGGTCAGACGGACAGGGGCCTTAATAGTCTAGACTATACATCTGCTGTTGTTAGTAGACTACAGGTGGTCAGACGGACAGGGGCCTTAATAGTCTAGACTATACATCTGCTGTTGTTAGTAGACTACAGGTGGTCAGACGGACAGGGGCCTTAATAGTCTAGACTATACATCTGCTGTTGTTAGTAGACTACAGGTGGTCAGACGGACAGGGGCCTTAATAGTCTAGACTATACATCTGCTGTTGTTAGTAGACTACAGGTGGTCAGACGGACAGGGGCCTTAATAGTCTAGACTATACATCTGCTGTTGTTAGTAGACTACAGGTGGTCAGACGGACAGGGGCCTTAATAGTCTAGACTATACATCTGCTGTTGTTAGTAGACTACAGGTGGTCAGACGGACAGGGGCCTTAATAGTCTAGACTATACATCTGCTGTTGTTAGTAGACTACAGGTGGTCAGACGGACAGGGGCCTTAATAGTCTAGACTATACATCTGCTGTTGTTAGTAGACTACAGGTGGTCAGACGGACAGGGGCCTTAATAGTCTAGACTATACATCTGCTGTTGTTAGTAGACTACAGGTGGTCAGACGGACAGGGGCCTTAATAGTCTAGACTATACATCTGCTGTTGTTAGTAGACTACAGGTGGTCAGACGGACAGGGGCCTTAATAGTCTAGACTATACATCTGCTGTTGTTAGTAGACTACAGGTGGTCAGACGGACAGGGGCCTTAATAGTCTAGACTATACAGCTGCTGTTGTTAGTAGACTACAGGTGGTCAGACGGACAGGGGCTTTAATAGTCTAGACTATACATCTGCTGTTGTTAGTAGACTACAGGTGGTCAGACGGACAGGGTACATAGTAGTCTAGACTATACATCTGCTGTTGTTAGTAGACTACAGGTGGTCAGAGGGACATAGTAGTCTAGACTCTACAGCTGTTGTTGTTAGTAGACTACAGGTAGTCAGAGGGACATAGTAGTCTAGACTATGTAGCTGATGTTGTTAGTAGACTACAGGTGGTCAGACGGACAGGGACATAGTAGTCTAGACTATACAGCTGTTGTTGTTAGTAGACTAAAGGTGGTCAGAGGGACATAGTAGTCTAGACTATGTAGCTGATGTTGTTAGTAGACTACAGGTGGTCAGGGGGACATAGTAGTCTAGACTATGTAGCTGATGTTGTTAGTAGACTAAAGGTGGTCAGAGGGACATAGTAGTCTAGACTATGTAGCTGATGTTGTTAGTAGACTACAGGTGGTCAGACGGACAGGGTACATAGTAGTCTAGACTATACAGTTGTTGTTAGTAGACTACAGGTGGTCAGACAGACAGGGTACATAGTATGCTAGACTATACAGCTGTTGTTGTTAGTAGACTACAGGTGGTCAGAGGGACATAGTAGTCTAGACTATGTAGCTGATGTTGTTAGTAGACTACAGGTGGTCAGACGGACAGGGACATAGTAGTCTAGACTATACAGTTGTTGTTAGTAGACTACAGGTGGTCAGACAGACAGGGTACATAGTATGCTAGACTATACAGCTGTTGTTGTTAGTAGACTACAGGTGGTCAGAGGGACATAGTAGTCTAGACTATGTAGCTGATGTTGTTAGTAGACTACAGGTGGTCAGACGGACAGGGACATAGTAGTCTAGACTATACAGTTGTTGTTAGTAGACTACAGGTGGTCAGAGGGACATAGTAGTCTAGACTCTACAGCTGTTGTTGTTAGTAGACTACAGGTGGTCAGAGGGACATAGTAGTCTAGACTATGTAGCTGATGTTGTTAGTAGACTACAGGTGGTCAGACGGACAGGGACATAGTAGTCTAGACTATACAGTTGTTGTTAGTAGACTACAGGTGGTCAGAGGGACATAGTAGTCTAGACTATGTAGCTGATGTTGTTAGTAGACTACAGGTGGTCAGACGGACAGGGTACATAGTAGTCTAGACTATACATCTGTTGTTGTTAGTAGACTACAGGTGGTCAGACGGACAGGGTACATAGTAGTCTAGACTATACATCTGTTGTTGTTAGTAGACTACAGGTGGTCAGAGGGACAGGGTACATAGTAGTCTAGACTATGCAGCTGTTGTTGTTAGTAGACTACAGGTGGTCAGAGGGACATAGTAGTCTAGACTCTACAGCTGTTGTTGTTAGTAGACTACAGGTGGTCAGAGGGACATAGTAGTCTAGACTATGTAGCTGATGTTGTTAGTAGACTACAGGTGGTCAGACGGACAGGGACATAGTAGTCTAGACTATACAGTTGTTGTTAGTAGACTACAGGTGGTCAGACAGACAGGGTACATAGTAGTCTAGACTATACATCTGTTGTTGTTAGTAGACTACAGGTGGTCAGACGGACAGGGTACATAGTAGTCTAGACTATACATCTGCTGTTGTTAGTAGACTACAGGTGGTCAGAGGGACAGGGTACATAGTAGTCTAGACTATGCAGCTGTTGTTAGTAGACTACATAGGCTGCTACACTTACATAAGAGTTTTTACTTGTGTCTGGCGAAAGTGGTGTTATTACACTTCCTAAACAAATACCAGAGGAAAGTGGTGTTATTGCGCTTCCTAAACTAATACCAGAGGAAAGTGGTGTTATTACGCTTCCTAAACTAATACCAGAGGAAAGTGGTGTTATCACGCTTCCTAAACTAATACCAGATTAAAGTGGTGTTATCACGCTTCTTAAACAAATACTAGAGGAAAGTGGTGTTATCACGCTTCCTAAACTAATACCAGAGGAAAGTGGTGTTATCACGCTTCCTAAACAAATACCAGAGGAAAGTGGTGTTATCACGCTTCTTAAACAAATACCAGAGGAAAGTGGTGTATTTGCGCTTCTTAAACAAATACCAGAGGAAAGTGGTGTTATTACGCTTCTTAAACAAATACCAGAGGAAAGTGGTGTTATTACGCTTTCTAAACAAATACCAGTTGAAAGTGGTGTTATCACGCTTCTTAAACAAATACCAGAGGAAAGTGGTGTTATTGCGCTTCTTAAACAAATACCAGAGGAAAGTGGTGTTATTGCGCTTCTTAAACAAATACCAGAGGAAAGTGGTGTTATCACGCTTCTTAAACAAATACCAGAGGAAAGTGGTGTTATTGCGCTTCCTAAACTAATACCAGAGGAAAGTGGTGTTATTACGCTTCCTAAACAATACCAGAGGAAAGTGGTGTTATTACACTTCCTAAACAAATTCCAGAGGAAAGTGGTGTTATTATGCTTCCTAAACAAATACCAGAGGAAAGTGGTGTTATCACGCTTCTTAAACAAATACCAGAGGAAAGTGGTGTTATTACGCTTCCTAAACAAATACCAGAGGAAAGTGGTGTTATTACGCTTCCTAAACAAATACCAGAGGAAAGTGGTGTTATCACGCTTGCTAAACAAATACCAGAGGAAAGTGGTGTTATCACGCTTCTTAAACAAATACCAGAGGAAAGTGGTGTTATCACGCTTGCTAAACAAATACCTATCAGTCTATCTATCAGTCTGTCCTGCTCCTAAAGCATCTCACACCTACCTCTCTATCAGTCTGCCCTTCTCCTACAGCATCTCACACCTACATCTCTATCTGTCTGCCCTGCTCCTACAGCCTCTCACACCTACCTCTCTATCAGTCTGCCCTCCTCCTACAGCATCTCGCACCTACCTCTCTATCAGTCTGCCCTGCTCCTACAGCATCTCACACCTACCTCTCTATCAGCCTGCAGGTGTCTGAGGTTGGGGCTTCACTCCCTTACATGTGTGTTGTTTAAGATGATCTGTGTTGTGTCTACTTATCACTCTCTATTGTTTTTTTCACTTTCAATTTTCAATTCAAGGGGCTTTATTGGCATGTGAAACATATGTTTACATTGCCAAAGCAAGTCAAATAGATAATTAACTAAAGTGAAATAAACAATAAAACAGTAAACATCACACTCACAAAAGTTCCAAAATAATAAAGGCATTGCTTTGTGTGTGCTGTGTGTGTGTGTTGTGTGTGTGTGTGTGTGTGTGTGTGTGTGCTGTTTAAGACAATCACAGCACCCCTCTGCTATCTCTCCATTTTACATGCAGGAACACAGACAGGCAGGCAGACAGGCATGCAGACAGGAATGCAGGCAGACATGCATGCAGACAGGCATTCACACACGCACGCACGCACGCACGCACGCACGCACGCACGCACGCACGCACACACACACACACACACACACACACACACACACACACACACACACACACACACACACACACACAGAGAGAGAGAGAGAGAGCCTACTAGAATCTGAAGTCAAACGTCTATTGTTTGCTGCTGTCCCCAACCAAGGAGGGCCTACAGCAGCACCTAGATCTTCTGCACAGATTCTGTCAGACCTGGGCCCTGACAGTAAATCTCAGTAAGACCAAAATAATGGTGTTCCAAAAAAGGTTAACACAAACACATCCCACAGATCCCCAAGATAGCAGCACAATTAGACCCAACCAAATCATGAGAAAACAAAAAGATAATTAATTGACACATTGGAAAGAATTAACAAAATTAAACAGAGCAAACTAGAATGCTATTTGACTCAAACTTAAGGAAAGCTTTGACCATATTAGAGATACATATTTCCCTCAGATTACACAGATCAACAAAGAATTCGAAAACAAATCCATTTTTGATAAACTCCCATATCTACTGGGTGAAATTCCACAGTGTGCCATCACAGCAGCAAGATTTGTGACCTGTTGCCACCAGAAAAGGGCAACCAGTGAAGAACAAACACCATTGTAAATACAACCCATATTTATGCTTATTTATTTTATATTTTGTCATTTAACCATTTGTACATTGTTAAAACAATATGACATTTGTAATGTCTTTACTGTTTTGAAACCTCTGTATGTGTAATGTTTACTGTTAATTTTTATTGTTTTTCACTTTATATATTCACCTTATATATTATCTACCTCACTTGCTTTGGCAATGTTAACACATGTTTCCCATGCCAATAAAGCCCTTGAATTGAATTGAGATAGAGAGAGACAGGGATGCAGCTTAAGCCCCACCCTCTTCAACATATATATCAACGAATTGGCGCGGGCACTAGAAAAGTCTGCAGCACCCGGCCTCACCCTACTAGAATCCAAAGTCAAATGTCTGCTGTTTGCTGATGATCTGGTGCTTCTGTCACCAACCAAGGAGGGCCTACAGCAGCACCTAGATCTTATGCACAGATTCTGTCAGACCTGGGCCCTGACAGTAAATCTCAGTAAGACCAAAATAATGGTGTTCCATAAAAGGTCCAGTCACCAGGACCACAAATACAAATTCCATCTAGACACTGTTGCCCTAAAGCACACAAAAAACTATACATACCTTGGCCTAAACATCAGAGCCACAGGTAACTTCCACAAAGCTGTGAACGATCTGAGAGACAAGGCAAGAAGGGCATTCGATGCCATCAAAAGGAACATACATTTCAACATACCAATTAGGATTTGGCAAAAAATACTTGAATCAGTCATAGAGCCCATTGCCCTTTATGGTTGTGAGGTCTGGGGTCCGCTCACCAACCAAGACTTCACAAAATGGGACAAACACCAAATTGAGACTCTGCACGCAGAATTCTGCAAAAATATCCTCCGTGTACAACGTAGAACACCAAATAATGCATGCAGAGCAGAATTAGGCCGATACACACTAATTATCAAAATCCAGAAAAGAGCCGTTAAATTCTATAACCACCTAAAAGGAAGCGATTCCCAAACCTTCCACAACAATGCCATCACCTACAGAGAGATGAACCTGGAGAAGAGTCCCCTAAGCAAGCTGGTCCTGGGGCTCTGTTCACAAACAAAAACACACCCTACAGAGCCCCAGGACAGCAGCACATTTAGACCCAACCAAATCATGAGAAAACAAAAAGATAATTACTTGACACATTGGAAAGAATTAACAAAAAAACAG
Organism: Oncorhynchus clarkii lewisi; assembly: GCF_045791955.1. Taxonomy (NCBI): domain Eukaryota; kingdom Metazoa; phylum Chordata; class Actinopteri; order Salmoniformes; family Salmonidae; genus Oncorhynchus; species Oncorhynchus clarkii. The sequence continues at coordinate 13,048,530 of NC_092149.1, read as the reverse complement.
AGCAAACTAGAATGCTATTTGGCCCTACACAGAGAGTACACAGCGGCGGAATACCTGACCATTGTGACTGACCCAAAATTAAGAAAAGCTTTGACTATGTACAGACTCAGTGAGCATAGCCTTGCTATTGAGAAAGGCCGCCGTAGGCAGACATGGCTCTCAAGAGAAGACAGGCTATGTGCACACTGCCCACAAAATGAGGTGGAAACTGAGCTGCACTTCCTAACCTCCTGCCCAATGTATGACCATATTAGAGATACATATTTCCCTCAGATTACACAGATACACAAAGAATTCGAAAACAAATCCAATTTTGAAAAACTCCCATATCTACTGGGTGAAATTCCACAGTGTGCCATCACAGCAGCAAGATTTGTGACCTATTGCCACGAGAAAAGGGCAACCTGTGAAGAACACACACCATTGTAAATACAACCTATATTTCTGCTTATTTATTTTATCTTGTGTCCTTCACCATTTGTACATTGTTAAAACACTGTATATATAATATGACATTTGTAATGTCTTTATTGTTTTGAAACTTCTGTATGTGTAATGTTTACTGTTAATTTTTATTGTTTATTTCACTTTATATATTCACTTTATATTTTATCTACCTCACTTGCTTTGGCAATGTTAACACGTTTCCCATGCCAATAAAGCCCTTGAATTGAATTGAATTGACAGAGAGATAAAGAGAGGGGAGAGACAGAGAGAGGGGGAGAGAGAGATAGAAAGAGATAGAGATAGAGAGAGAGAGAGAGAGAGAGTGAGCGAGATGATCAAGATAAGGGGAAAGTCAGTGGCAATAACAAGGAAGAGGGAGACAGTTGGACACTGACAGCAGAAAAACAACATGTCTGACTCTTTAGACTCTGTGACGTCTGATCTCCACTGTTACAGGAGCAACATTCTGACCCCTACCCCTCTCCCTGAGGTCATAGTCTGGCAGGTGTCAATCCCAGCTTTAAATGACCTATTAAATATCTGATGTGCAAAGAGGGGAGCACAGCTAGCCTTGTCCATCACTACCAACAGACAACAGAGACAGGACAAGACAAGACTATTAGCTGTCTGATTAAGAGAAGTAAAAGATGCTAAAACAACACTTAAGAAAGGAAAACATAGAAATAGAGCAAATAGAACAGATCTGCAGCTTCTTAGACTTGCTTCCAATGAGAATGACAGATCTATAATGCATGTAAGGGAATACCCCCCTGAATTGGACAAAAATGAATGGCAAGATATTGGCATTGGACAAACCATATACACGATGTCCAATACCACCCAAAGCGGCGTTGATTCGTGCAAAGTATATGGCAAATGCCATATGGCAATTGCCAATTGTAACACTTCAAAAATCCAACAGTGGGCGAGTGCGCTCCACCGGGGTTTTTCATATTGGAAATGCAACCCAAGTCAACATCCAAAAGCAAAATTTTGAAAAAATGATTAAAAAAAAAAAACTTATCACCCCTTAAAAAAGTGCTTTCTGGGCCGTTTTTCGAAATTCTTTCGATTTTTTTGTCAATTACACGTGTAAGAACTGTATGAATATACTTTTGTCCAATTTTGTTATCATATTTTTATTTTTTTAATTACATGCGCATAAGGCATATGTTTTGTCCATTTGCAATATGATTTCATAGGAAGTCAAAAGTCAAAAGTCAAAAATGTCAAAATTTGGTAAAAAACTTCACACATCCTTAAAAAAGTGCTTTCTGGACCGTTTTTCAAAATTCTTTCGATTTTTGTGTCAATTACACATGTATAAGAACTTTATCAACATACTTTAGTCATTCTTTATTATCTTTTTTTTATTTTATTTTTACTTGTGCATAAGGCATATGTTTTCTCCATTTGGAATATGATTTCAGAGGAAGTCAAAAGTCAAAAGTCAAAAATGTCAAAATTTTATAAAAAACTTCACACACCCTTAAAAAAGTGCTTTCTGGACCGTTTTTCAAAATTCTTTCGAATTTTTGTCAATTACACACGTATAAGAACTGTATCAACATACTTTATTCGTATTTTATTATCATAATTATTATTGTTTTTTTTACTTGTGCATAAGGCATATGTTTTGTCCATTTGCAATATGATTTAATAGGATGTCAAAAGTCGAAAATTTGTTTTTTTTTTAAACTTTAAAAACTAAAAAAAAGTGCTTTCTGGACCGTTTTTCGAAATTGTTTCGATTTTAAGACAATTAATCATGTGTAAGAAGTGTATGAATATACTTTTGTAAAATTTTATTTCATAATTTTATTTTTTTTACCTGTGCATAAGGAATATGATTTGTCCATTTGCAATATGATTTCATAGGAAGTCAAAAGTCAAAGTCAAAAGTCAATTTTTTTGGGGCCAAAATTGACTGAACTGATGAACTCGGGACGGCCGGGCAGTGATAGTTGTTCATTTCCATCACTCGTTGTGTTGATTTCATCATGTCCATTTGGTGATGTTTTTTCACTATAGAATCATATTGCAAATGCACGTGCATTTGCAATATGTTTCAGTGGGCATTTACCATCACGAATTTGTCATGCTATAAAAATCCTGCAGGAATGTGAAATTGACTGGACCGATGAACTCGGGATGGCTTTGCAGTGATTCTGGTTCATCTCAATCGCTCGTTAGTGTTGATTTCATCATGTCCATTTGGTGATGTTTTTTCACTATAGAATCATATTGCAAATGCGCGTGCAACTGGTAACCGAAAAAAAAAAAATGATGATTTCATTATGTCCATTTGTTTATGTTTCCTTACTTTTTCAAAGTCACTGTGCATTTGCAATATGTTTTAATGGGCAGGTACCATCACGAATTTGTCATGCTCAAAATTCAAACTATACTTTGCTCAAACTATACCTTTGTCAACTTGTATTATCATAATTTTTTTTTGTTTTACTTGTGCATAAGGCACATGTTTTGTCCATTTGCAATATGATTTCATAGGAAGTCAAAAGTCAAAGTCAAAAGTCTATTTTTGGGGGGGCCAAAATTGACTGTACTGATGAACTCGGGATGGCCGGGCAGTGATAGTTGTTCATTTCCATCACTCGTTGTGTTGATTTCATCATGTCCATTTGGTGATGTTTTTTCACTATATAATCATATTGCAAATGCACATGCATTGTTGTGCAACTGGTAACCGAAAAAAAAAAATGGTGATTTCATTATGTCCATTTGTTTATGTTTCCTTACTTTTTCAAAGTCACTGTGCATTTGCAATATGTTTTAATGGGCAGGTACCATCACGAATTGGTCATGCTATAAAAATCCTGCGGGAATGTGAAATTGACTGGCCCGATGAACTCGGGATGGCTTTGCAGTGATTCTGGGTCATCTCAATCGCTCGTTTGGGTTGATTTCATCATGTCCATTTGGTGATGTTTTTTCACTATAGAATCATATTGCAAATGCACGTGCAACTGGTAACCGAAAAATAAAAAAATGGTGATTTCATTATGTCCATTTGTTTATGTTTCCTTACTTTTTCAAAGTCACTGTGCATTTGCAATATGTTTTAATGGGCAGGTACCATCACGAATTTGTCATGCTCAAAATTCAAACTATACTTTGCTCAAACTATACCTTTGTCAACTTGTATTATCATAATTTTGTTTTTGTTTTACATGTGCATAAGGCATATGTTTTGTCCATTTGCAATATGATGTCATAGGAAGTCAAAAGTCAAAGTCAAACGTCAATTTTTTGGGGGGCCAAAATTGACTGAACTGATAAACTCGGGATGGCAGGGCAGTGATAGTTGTTCATTTCCATCACTCGTTGTGTTGATTTCATCATGTCCATTTGGTGATGTTTTTTCACTATAGAATCATATTGCAAATGCGCGTGCAACTGGTAACCGAAAAAAAAAAAATGATGATTTCATTATGTCAATTTGTTTGTTTCCTTACTTTTTCAAAGTCACTGTGCATTTGCAATATGTTTTAATGGGCAGGTACCATCACGAATTTGTCATGCTCAAAATTCAAACTATACTTTGCTCAAACTATACCTTTGTCAACTTGTATTATCATATATTTTTTTTGTTTTACTTGTGCATAAGGCATATGTTTTGTCCATTTGCAATATGATGTCATAGGAAGTCAAAAGTCAAAGTCAAAAGTAACGATTTTCCTCTGTGCAACTGGTGATCTGAAATGTGCAACTGGTGATCTGAAATGTGCAACTGGTGATCTGAAATGTGCAACTGGTAACCCCCCCCCAAAAAAGTGTTTTTTTTTGTTTATGTTTCCTTACTTTTTCAAAGTCACTGTGCATTTGCAATATGTTTTAATGGGCAGGTACCATCACGAATTTGTCATGCTATAAAAATCCTGCAGGAATGTGAAATTGACTGGCCCGATGAACTCGGGATGGCTTTGCAGTGATTCTAGTTCATCTCAATCGTTCGTTAGGGTTGATTTCAGAATGTGAATTTGGTGATGTTTTTTCACTATAGAATCATATTGCAAATGCACGTGCAACTGGTCACCCAAAAATAAAAAAATGTTGATTTCATTATGTCCATTTGTTTATGTTTCCTTACTTTTTCAAAGTCACTGTGCATTTGCAATATGTTTCAATGGGCAGGTACCATCACGAATTTGTCATGCTATAAAAATCCTGCAGGAATGTGAAATTGACTGGCCCGATGAACTCGGGATGGCTTTGCAGTGATTCTGGTTCATCTCAATCGTTCGTTAGGGTTGATTTTAGAATGTGACTTTGGTGATGTTTTTTCACTATAGAATCATATTGTAAATGCACGTGCAACTGGTCACCCAAAAATAAAAAAATGTTGATTTCATTATGTCCATTTGTTTATGTTTCCTTACTTTTTCAAAGTCACTGTGCATTTGCAATATGTTTCAATGGGCAGGTACCATCACGAATTTGTCATGCTATAAAAATCCTGCAGGAATGTGAAATTGACTGGCCCGATGAACTCGGGATGGCTTTGCAGTGATTCTGGTTCATCTCAATTGCCCGTTAGGGTAGATTTCAGAATGTGACTTTGGTGATGTTTTTTCACTATAGAATCATATTGCAAATGCACGTGCAACTGGTCACCCAAAAATAAAAAAATGTTGATTTCATTATGTCCATTTGATTATGTTTCCTTACTTTTTCAAAGTCACTGTGCATTTGCAATATGTTTCAATGGGCAGGTACCATCACGAATTTGTCATGCTATAAAAATCCTGCAGGAATGTGAAATTGACTGGCCCAATGAACTCGGGATGGCTTTGCAGTGATTCTGGTTCATCTCAATCGCTCGTTAGGGTAGATTTCACAATGTCGCTTTTGGTGATGGTACCTCACTGTTTAAACATATTGCAAATGTAAAAGAGTTAAGTGGACAAGAGTCCATCAGTCAATTAGATATCATTCTGACACCAAACTGATACAAACTGACACCAAACCCACTTTTTCCAACTCGTTTAGTAGCCAACTATTACATACTTCAGAGCTGGCCCAAAATTCACAACGCCTTCGGTTCAAACCATAAAAAAGACATAAAACACGTAGTTACGTTCTAGCTGCGGGTCCATTTCTTATGTTATGTGTTGGCCTAGCTGAGGCGACCCCGAATCACAAGTTTCGGCTCGATAGGTCATTTGGTGTCCGAGAAAAACCCTAATTGGTGCTGAAAATCCACTATTTTCCATGACTTGCTACGGGGTCCTTGAATGAGCTATCGGACAGAAACGTTGGGGTCTGTCTATATGGGCCGAGACGTTCGCAATGCACCTAGTCTTGCGACTCTGGGACATTTCTAAATGTCGTCATTTTCGTGATGCAAAAATGAATTGAAAGTATTGCAAATGTACGAGGCTGTTTCTCGGTCCGAGAACCGTCTAGAGCCACGTAACTCACCACGCACCATCGACCGGAGGTCTAGAACAGGTTTCTAAAGTTTCGGAACTCTAGGTCTGACGGTTCTTTTTTAGCTCGAACAAAGCTAACTATTGCAGCCACTGTCTGTCTCTACGCACCCCAATACGTCCCTCCATCCAAGTTGTGTTTTAGTGTGATTTTTTTTCCTTTGATTTTTTGGGGGACAAATGACTGATTTACAGTTCATGGGGGTTGCCTAATCACACATATGAAGTTTTGGAAAGATCAGACTTTTTTAACCCCTCAAAACAGCCCCTGAGACACCATTTATGGCACTTCCGGTTGGCACAGGCATAAGTCACCACATATCCTCATTGGGGTATGCTTTTACATAATACTGAGTTTTAAGTCTTTACGTTAAGAACTGAGTTATTTACGGAGGGTTTAGTATGTGTGTGTTATTTCAGAAAATCATAGAAAATCACAGAAATCTCGCAGAGCTCCGCAGCACACTTTATGAACACCCTGCAACTGGATCTGTAACCGTTCTTAAATGACGATAGATAAATTGACACCGGAGGGACTTTGACCTGAAGTGGTATGCTTTTACATAATACTTACAAGACATTAGTTTTGGAATTGTTAGTTAAGAACCGCATTAACATCTGAGTGTATGTGACATATAAAATTTGATTTGATTTGATTTGTGTGTTATTTCAGAAAATCATAGAAAATCACAGAAATCTCGCAGAGCTCCGCAGCACACTTTAAAAAGATTCGTATGAACACCCTGCAACTGGATCTGTAACCGTTGAAGAAAAAAAAACGCCTATTTGTGAACATCACCAAGTTGTCATTGTTCCGTTTCTCTTAAATGACGATAGATAAATGGCTGGTTCTTTTTTTATTGACACCGGAGGCTCCTTGACTTTGACCTGAAGTGGAAAAATAATTTCTCTATTTCCATTTTGGACCTTTAATCCCAGAAAAATGGCCATAACTCAAAAACCGTTGAGGCCTAGACGCCATCTTCTTCTGGGCCAACTGCCCATTATGCCAAATCTACACTCACCAAGTTTCGGCTTCGAAATATTTTCCGTTTTCGAGATAAGGCCCCGTCGTGATTCGTGATGTTTTGCCAAATTGCCATATGATTCCGTATGCCCTCTTGTGGGAATTTTCGGGATAGCGGAAAAATGGTCCAAAACTTGTTTATTTTATAAAACGGAAACCGAATGTCCGACAAAGTTAATTTGATGACTTCCCGGTAGGTCCGGCCCTACCGCACGGCCCGACGCCGACCGCAAATTTTACAAACGATTTTGGACGTCTAGTAAGGGACCGTACATTTGCAATATGGACTTTTTCACTAATCATACACGAAATGCCGAAATGTTCCCTTAAGGTATGGAGAATGACAGATCTATAATGCATGTAAATGTGTTCAGGTCTCCCCAAAATGTACATAGTGCAGCTTTAAGTATCTGTCTCTCAATCTGTATGACTTGTCAATCTCCTATCCAGAAGTGGCACCTCAGGTCCCAGAGTAGTGTGGTGAAAAATGCATTCTGGGGCCCGTAGTTTTTCCTGATCTGGTAACCTAACCAGGTGAAACTCCAGACTTTACACAGTATGACATGATTCATCTGTTTAATATGGGCCTTGATGGGACAGAGTTTGTCTAATAGTCACATGGTTTTAAAAAACTCCTGGAAAAACTCCTGGCCTTGTAGAGAATGAAAACCCTGTAAAACTGCTGCAACATTGTACTTGTTCATAGGAATTATGTTTTAAAGAAGGACTAGGGGGGTTTCCTACACAGAGAAAGCAGCATGATTGGACAGTAAAACACACTGGGTTTAGCTTGCTTTATGCAGGTTTGCATTGTGTAGTCCTGCCCTATGCAACTGTAGGCCTAATTAAACATGTACTCACAGTCTATGTCAGCTACTGTGTTTATTGATTCATTCCAGTTAATCGTTTTGAATTGAAAAAGTCTAGGTAGTCTAGTTCGCCCAAATTTTGAATATAAACCAAATTTGATCCCATTTATATTTCTCACAAACAGATAGGTTCTGAATACAAAACGTCTACTGTTCACCCAAAGGCACTCGTTACATTTTGAATGCTTTTCAGGACAGGAAAATGGTCTATTTCACACACTCATGAGGAGAGAGAGAGACAGCGGGGGTGAGGAGAGAGAGACAGTGAGGAGGGGGTGAGGAGAGAGAGAGCGAGAGAGAGAGGAGGGGGTAAGGAGGGGGTGAGGAGAGAGAGACAGAGAGGAGGGGGTGAGGAGAGAGAGACAGAGAGTAGGGGTGAGGAGAAAGAGACAGAGAGGAGGGGTAAGGAGAGAGAGAGAGAGGAGGGGTAAGGAGAGAGAGAGAGAGAGGAGGGGTAAGGAGAGAGAGAGAGGGGGGGTGAGGAGAGAGAGACAGCGAGGAGGGGGTGAGGAGAGAGAGAGAGGGGGGGTGAGGAGAGAGAGAGAGAGAGAGAGGGGAGGGGTAAGGAGAGAGAGAGAGGAGGGGTAAGGAGAGAGAGAGGGGGGGATGAGGAGAGAGAGAGAGGAGGGCGTGAGAGAGAGACAGCGAGGAGGGGGTGAGGAGAGAGAGACAGAGAGTAGGGGGTGAGGAGAGAGAGACAGAGAGGAGGGGTAAGGAGAGAGAGAGAGGGGAGGGGTGAGGAGAGAGAGAGAGAGAGAGGAGGGGTGAGGAGAGAGAGAGAGGAGGGGGTGAGGAGAGAGAGAGAGAGGGAGAGAGCGAGAGAGAGGAGGGGGTGAGGAGAGAGAGACAGAGAGGAGAGGTGAGGAGAGAGAGACAGAGAGGAGGGGGTGAGGAGAGAGAGACAGAGAGGAGGGGGTGAGGAGAGAGAGACAGAGAGGAGGGGGAGAGGAGAGAGAGAGAGAGGAGGGGGTGAGGAGAGAGAGAGGAGGGGGTGAGGAGAGAGAGAGAGGAGGGGGTGAGGAGAGAGAGAGAGGGAGAGAGCGAGAGAGAGGAGGGGGTGAGGAGAGAGAGACAGAGAGGAGAGGTGAGGAGAGAGAGACAGAGATGAGGGGTGAGGAGAGAGAGACAGAGACGAGGGGTGAGGAGAGAGAGACAGAGAGGAGGGGGTGAGGAGAGAGAGACAGAGAGGGGGGTGAGGGGAGAGAGAGAGGAGGGGGTGAGGAGAGAGAGAGAGAGGAGGGGGTGAGGAGAGAGAGACAGAGACGAGGGGTGAGGAGAGAGAGACAGAGAGGAGGGGGTGAGGAGAGAGAGACAGAGAGGAGGGGGTGAGGAGAGAGAGACAGAGAGGAGGGGGGAGAGGAGAGAGAGAGAGGGGAGGGGTGAGGAGAGAGAGAGAGGAGGGGTGAGGAGAGAGAGAGAGGAGGGGGTGAGGAGAGAGAGAGAGAGGGAGAGAGCGAGAGAGAGGAGGGGGTGAGGAGAGAGAGACAGAGAGGAGAGGTGAGGAGAGAGAGACAGAGAGGAGGGGGTGAGGAGAGAGAGACAGAGAGGAGGGGGTGAGGAGAGAGAGACAGAGAGGAGGGGGGAGAGGAGAGGGAGAGAGAGGAGGGGGTGAGGAGAGAGAGAGGAGGGGGTGAGGAGAGAGAGAGAGGAGGGGGTGAGGAGAGAGAGAGAGGGAGAGAGCGAGAGAGAGGAGGGGGTGAGGAGAGAGAGACAGAGAGGAGAGGTGAGGAGAGAGAGACAGAGATGAGGGGTGAGGAAAGAGAGAGAGGAGGGGGTGAGGAGAGAGAGACAGAGAGGGGGGTGAGGAGAGCGAGAGAGGAGGGGGTGAGGAGAGAGAGACAGAGAGGAAGGGGTGAGGAGAGAGAGACAGAGAGGAGGGGGTGAAGAGAGAGAGACAGAGAGGAGGGGGGAGAGGAGAGAGAGACAGAGAGGAGGGGGTGAGGAGAGAGAGACAGAGAGGAGGGGGGAGAGGAGAGAGAGACAGAGAGGAGGGGGTGAGGAGAGAGAGACAGAGAGGAGGGGGTGAGGAGAGAGAGACAGAGAGGAGGGGGGGGGAGATGAGAGAGAGAGAGGAGGGGGTGAGGAGAGAGAGAGAGGAGGGGGTGAGGAGAGAGAGACAGAGAGGAGGGGGTGACAGAAATAAATGAGAGAGAAGCACATTACTCCCTCTTTCTTTCGCCCTGTTTCTCTCTTCAAAACAACAGCTGGGACAGGTGTGTTTTTACTGATTGTAGAGAGTGCACATGCTGACTCTGTCAATGTATGTGTATGTGTGTGTGTATGTGTATGTGTATGTGTATGTGTATGTATGTGTGTGTGTGTATGTGTGTATGTGTATGTGTATGTGTGTGTGTGTGTGTGTGTGTGTGTGTGTGTATGCTGAGTCTGCACCGTGTTACACCCTTCAGCCCCTGCTGTTCTTATTAAATCTGTTTCTGCTGAGAATAATTTGATCCTTCAGATTAATCAATCTCAATTTGACATTACCAGTGAAGTGAAGGCTTAATCAAATCAAATCAAATGTTATTGGTCACATACACATGGTTAGCAGATGTTAATGCGAGTGTAGCAAAATGCTTGTGCTTCTAGTTCCGACAGTGCAGTAATATCTAACAGTAATCTAACAATTTCAACAACTACCTAATACACACAAATCTAAGTAAAGGATTGGAATAAGAATATATACATATAAATACATGGATGAGCAATGACCGAGCGGCAAAAGCAAGATGCAATAGATGGTATAAAATACAGTACATACATATGAGATGAGTGAGGCAAGATATATATATCTCTCTCTGTGTGTGTGTGTGTGTGTGTGTGTGTGTGTGTGTGTGTGTGTGTGTGTGTGTGTGTGTGTGTGTAAGAGCGAGAGCGAGAGAGAGAGAGAGAGCGAGACTCAGGAAACAGAGGGATCCTGTTTGTGAGCAGACTGCCATTGTTCCAGTGATTAAACACACAACATCTTGTCCCCCTCTAGCCCGTACTCCCCAGACAACCATACCCTAACTCTCTCTCCCCAAGACACGTACACAATCACAATGATCATATGGGTGTGTATTAACCCATTGTAGCTTTGTCTAGTCTGTGTGTCTCCATACAGTAGATCCTTCTATTGTCCCTATCTCTCTCCTTACATTGGGACTACACCCCTCCAATCAGCCCCTCCTTCTCTCATCAACTATTCCCTTCATCTCTCTGTATTATTCCTAGTTTATATCAGAGAACCCCCCCTGCGCTCCCTACACCCTTTCCTTACACCCTCCCCCCTAAAGGCGCCAAGCCAAACAAGTGCGCTCGCATACTCCCTTAAAGGTAATGCTTTACTCATCTCGTATGTATATACTGTATTCTCTTCTACTGTATTTTAGTCAATGCCACTCGTCCTAATATTTATATATTTTTTAATTCCATTCTTTTACTTTCAGATGTTTGTATTGTTGTGAATTGTTAGACACTACTTCCCTGTTGGAGCTAGGAACACAAGCATTTCACTACACCCGCAACAATATACACTCCCTCAAAATTGTCAGAATTAAACAAAGATATCTCAAGAAATCTGTCATTAATTTAGACGTTTTTGCAGAGGAGATCTAATGGCCTAAACTCACCAAAGGCGACCGTGCGAGGCGTGTGTGTGATTTATTTTAGAATGTATTGTTTTGAATTATAATGACCCAACCGAAGCCAGTGCCTCGCTCAATAAGAACGTGTCTCTATTGTTGCCTTCTATCGCTGGTGCTGTAGTCACACAAAACACATATTTTGTCATTATTCACTTTTTTTTTTTTTTTGCTAATTTGAAATGGAAGAGATAGCTAAGGGTTGAGGCTTTACCATACATACTACATTAGATCAATTCATCCACTTATGGAAACACAACATTGCTATCAACAAAGATGATCGGAGACGGTCTATCTTGCTAAAATAAAGTCACTGTTCTGCACGTCCTTTCTGCCCGCCCACTTCTGGTGAGTTTTTCACATCATTGAATAATTCGTACTGTTGACCAATGATGATGAAGGGGAGCAGACTTTGGCTCCAGATCTTCAGTTGGCCTCGAGAAAACAAAGTGTGCGCAAACAGCAAAAACAAACCTTGCCGAAGACCAAAACGAAGAAAGACATAATTTATATATTATATGAACAAATAATATGAACAAACTGTTCCCCACAAGAAGCATGTGAACGCCTTCAGATCCCTCATCTCTTCCTCCTAGAGTAGAGCTCTAGTGTTTATACTGAGATATCCTCTTCTATTTCCAGTTGAATCAAAACCAGACCATCTAGTAGTCACACCTGTAGGCTGCCTCTCTAGGTCTCTCTCTCCCTGTGGCATAGCTAGGTCTCTCTCCATGTGGCATAGCTAGGTCTCTCTCTCTCCCTGTGGTATAGCTAGGTCTCTCTCTCTCCCTGTGGCATAGCTAGGTCTCTCTCTCTCCCTGTGGCATAGTTAGGTCTCTCTCCCTGTGGAATAGCTAGGTCTCTCTATCCTTTTCCTTGATCCTTTCCTTCTCTCTTACATCTCCTGTTACACTCTGTCAATCTCTGATGTTCCATTGACCCTATTCCTCCCATCTTCCTTTTCCATGTCCCCTCTCTCTCCTCCCCCTCTTTTTCCCCACTCCCACTCTCTTGGTGTTGTGTCTGTTCTCAGTAGGGAGGCTGGATCTTTTGAGTACAGGAAGAGAAGCTGGTACACACACACACGCTGAGAAACCCGAAACACAGCCGTTCCCACAGCTGCCCAATCAGGCAGTGTTGGCTAGGAAAACACACTTACTCATGCGCACACACATCAACACATTCTCATTGCAGAACAATCACACTGCTTTGTCTCACTCACACAAGCTCATTCCCAGTATCACCCAATCACGCAAGGTCTCACACACTGCTTTCCACACAAACAAATCTAAGGGTAACCTCATTAACCCTAAAACACAAACAAACCCCACATAACTACAAGAGCAGGGGTGTATTCATTAGTCAGATTCCATTGCGAAAGTGTTTTGCAACGGAAACTGTTTACTCTAGGAAGCAAACAGAACCAAAACGGGGAGGGACCTACCTGAATTTGTCCAATAGAAACTTACTTTCAGAGTAAACGGTTTCTGTTGCTAAACGTTTTGCAACTGACTAATGAATACACCACTGGTGTTCCACATGGTCAAGTGCAGTGCTCTCACCTCATTCAATATGTCTGCATATTCAGCCAATCAAATTGTACCTATTCATGTTAGCAGTAGGCCTATGTGGATACTCTTTATCCACACAAAGAAAAACACTGGATAACAGTATAAAACATTTATTCAATCAGTCTGAAGAAGCAGCAAAGCCCCAACTCCCTTATTTCCAGAGTGATAATATCCCATTAAAATAGCATATGTAGAATACCCTATACACAATCCAATGCATCAACAACAAGAGCACAGACAATATACTGACAGTATATTTAGTTTGGACAAAAGTAAACCAATAAAAACAAAAAAACACAACGTGCACATGCACACGAAGACATACAGTGCTTGCGAAAGTATTCGGCCCCCTTGAACTTTGCGACCTTTTGCCACATTTCAGGCTTCAAACATAAAGATATAAAACTGTGTTTTTTTGTGAAGAATCAACAACAAGTGGGACACAATCATGAAGTGGAACGACATTTATTGGATATTTCAAACGTTTTTAACAAATCAAAAACTGAAAAATTGGGCGTGCAAAATTATTCAGCCCCTTTACTTTCAGTGCAGCAAACTCTCTCCAGAAGTTCAGTGAGGATCTCTGAATGATCCAATGTTGACCTAAATGACTAATGATGATAAATACAATCCACCTGTGTGTAATCAAGTCTCCGTATAAATGCACCTGCACTGTGATAGTCTCAGAGGTCCGTTAAAAGCGCAGAGAGCATCATGAAGAACAAGGAACACACCAGGCAGGTCCGAGATACTGTTGTGAAGAAGTTTAAAGCCGGATTTGGATACAAAAATCTACCAAGACCTGGCCGTCCCTCTAAACTTTCAGCTCATACAAGGAGAAGACTGATCAGAGATGCAGCCAAGAGGCCCATGATCACTCTGGATGAACTGCAGAGATCTACAGCTGAGGTGGGAGACTCTGTCCATAGGACAACAATCAGTCGTATATTGCACAAATCTGGCCTTTATGGAAGAGTGGCAAGAAGAAAGCCATTTCTTAAAGATATCCATAAAAAGTGTAGTTTAAAGTTTGCCACAAGCCACCTGGGAGACACACCAAACATGTGGAAGAAGGTGCTCTGGTCAGATGAAACCAAAATTGAACTTTTTGGCAACAATGCAAAACGTTATGTTTGGCGTAAAAGCAACACAGCTGAACACACCATCCCCACTGTCAAACATGGTGGTGGCAGCATCATGGTTTGGGCCTGCTTTTCTTCAGCAGGGACAGGGAAGATGGTTAAAATTGATGGGATGATGGATGGAGCCAAATACAGGACCATTCTGGAAGAAAACCTGATGGAGTCTACAAAAGACCTGAGACTGGGACGGAGATTTGTCTTCCAACAAGACAATGATCCAAAACATAAAGCAAAATCTACAATGGAATGGTTCAAAAATAAACATATGCAGGTGTTAGAATGGCCAAGTCAAAGTCCAGACCTGAATCCAATCGAGAATCTGTGGAAAGAACTGAAAACTGCTGTTCACAAATGCTCTCCATCCAACCTCACTGAGCTCGAGCTGTTTTGCAAGGAGGAATGGGAAAAAATTTCAGTCTCTCGATGTGCAAAACTGATAGAGACATACCCCAAGCGACTTACAGCTGTAATCGCAGCTACAAAGTATTAACTTAAGGGGGCTGAATAATTTTGCACGCCCAATTTTTCAGTTTTTGATTTGTAAAAAAAGTTTGAAATATCCAATAAATGTCGTTCCACTTCATGATTGTGTCCCACTTGTTGTTGATTCTTCACAAAAAAATACAGTTTTATATCTTTATGTTTGAAGCCTGAAATGTGGCAAAAGGTCGCAAAGTTCAAGGGGGCCGAATACTTTCGCAAGGCACTGTACGACCAAAATACAAACACAACGTGCACATGCACACGAAGACATACGACCCAAATAAAAACTTTGTGTATGAAACACAATACGAATGGAATTCTTAGTCTTCCCTCAGTTCATGGATTTAGAGACCAAGTACCGATGATGTAGAGTACATGCCATGTCTGCTTAGAGTAGGGAAAGGGTTGCAAAACTCCAGGAACTTTCAATAAATTATCTGGTTTTCCAGAAATCCTGGTTGGAGGGCTCCAGATTTTCTTCTTATTCCCTTCAGATTCTGTGAATCCTCCAACCGGGATGTCTGGAAAAACAAGTTCCTGGAGTTTGGCAACCCTAGTAGGGATGGACAACTGAGGGCTCTACACCCCAGCTACAACTAGTACTACTAGGAGCACACAGTCCTGCCTCTTCCTCTCTCCGTGGTACTTAACTGATCCATTCATATAACTGATTAACTAGCGAGTCTAGACCTTAGACGTCTGGTTATCCAGGTGACCTTAGACGTCTGGTTATCCAGGTATTCAGTGCTTTCAGAAAGTATTATTCAGCCTCATTCTAAAATGGATTTTATATATAATAATAATCCTCACCAAGCTTAAACAATAGCCCATGATGACAGAGTGAAAACAGGCTTATATACATTTCTGCAAATCTATAAAAAAAACAGAAATACCTTTATTTACATAAGTATTCAGACCCTTTGCGATGAGACTCGAAATTGAGCTCAGGTGCATCCTGTTTCCATTGATCCGGTTTCCATCCTTGAGATGTTTCTACAACTTGATTGGACTCCATCTGCTGTAAATTCAATTGATTGGACATAATTTGGAAATGCACACACCTGTCTATATAAGGTCCCACAGTTGACAGTGCATGTCCGAGCAAAAACCAAGACATGAGGTCAAAGGAATTGTCCATAGAGCTCCGAGACAGGATTGTGAAGAGGAACAGATCTGGGGAAAGGTACAAAAACATTTCTGCAGCATTGAAGGTCCAAGAACACAGTGGCCTCCATCTTTCTTAAAGTGAAGAAGTTTGGAACCAGCAAGACTCTTCCTAGAGCTGCGCCCGGCCAAATTGAGCAATCGGGGGAGAAGGGCCTTGGTCAGGGAGGTGACCAAGAACACTGACAGAGCTCCTCTGTGGAGATGGGAGAACCTTCCAGAAGGACAACCATCTCTGCAACATTCCACTAATCACTCCTTTATGATAGAGTGGCTAGACAGAAGCCACTCCTGGCCTGAATGCCAAGCATCATATCTGGATGAAACCTGGCACCATCCCTACGGTGAAGCATGGTGGTGGCAGCATCAGGCGGTGGGGATGTTTTTCAGCGGCAGGGACTCGGAGACTAGTCAGGATCGAGGGAAAGATGAACGGAGCAAAGTACAGAGAGATCCTTGATGAAAACCTGCACCAGAGTGCTCAGGACCTCCGACTGAGGCAAAGGTTCACCTCCCAACAGGATAATGACCCTAAGCACACAGCCAAGACAAGGCTGGACTTGAACCCGGTCTAACATCTCTGGAGAGACCTGAAAATAGTTGTGTAGCAACGTTCCCATCCTACCTGACAGAGTTTGAAAGGATCTGCAGAGAAGAATGGGAGAAACTCCCCAAATACAGATGTGCCAAGCTCATAGTGTCATACCCAAGAAGACTCGAGGCTGTAATCGCTACCAAAGGTGCTTCAACAAAGTACTGAGTAAAGGGTCTGAATACTTATGTAAATCTGATATTTCCATTTTATAAATGTACAAAATAAAAACAATTAAACCTCTTTGCTTTGTCATTATAGGGTATTGTGTGTAGATTGATGAGGAAAAGAAACAATTGAATACATTTTAGAATAAGGCTGTAACGTAACAAAATGTGGAAAAAAACAAAGGGTCTGAAAACTTTCCAAATGCACTGTACATCAGTCTAGTTAAAAGAGAAGGATAACAACCCAGCAGATACTGTGGCTACCAGGAACAGTTGTTCACCCCTAGTTCACAGGGCACCATAGTGATGAGGACAGACAAGTCAACTATAAAGGTGAGGGGGTCTCAAACCCCACTAGAGGCGGGATCATCCTGCCCTATTAGTTAGAGCGATTCAACCAATAGCAGCGCATTGATGCTGAGCAAAAAACCTCCCACTGGGTAACAGAGACTGCTGTGATTGACAGGGCAGGACTGTCCCGCCCATGGTTGAGTTCTCAGTAATGATGTCCCAGACTAGTACAGAAGGCACAAAAAGGAAGTGGTGGAGGGAGAAAGACGAGGAAGATGCCCCTAACCACTGATACAGGGTCAGATATTTATTCATCATTTTTCATCCCCCATTGCTAGGGTACTCTGATCCTAGATCTGTGATTAGGGACAGCTTCTGCCTTGAGAGGAGAAAGTCTTCTTAAACCCCTGGTGGGTAGGAGTGATCATGAATCATTTACAATATGAGTAACAATATCAGTGATTGACAGCCTGACCATGATAGGGTCAAGAAGCCTGTTATCTCTCTCCCTTGTAACCATTGGTGTGAGTCTCCAGCCACTTAGATTTCGATGAGCTTATAGGATGGCACGCCTTGATTGACAGATGCAAATCTCCAGAACAGGAAGAACCGGATGAGACTGGTCACAATGCCTGGTGTGTTTGGAACCTGGAACACACAAACAAACACAAAGAGGGTAAAGCCTGGCGGGTAGGAGCGTTGGGCCAGTAACCGAAAGGTTGCTGGATCGAATCCCCGAGCTGACAAGGTAAAAATCTGTCGTTCTGTTCCTAAGGCAGGCAGTTAACCCACTGTTCCCCGGGCGCCAAAGACCTGGACGTCGATTAAGGCAGTTCTCCGCACCGCTCTGCCTCAGAGGGGATGGCTTCAATGCAGAAGACACATTTCAGTTGTACAACTGACTAGGTATCCCCTTTCCCTAAAGGTAATTTACAATCATTTAACAGTCCCCTTCCATCTAGCCCCTACCATGTCTCACATACAGTCTGTCTCTGCCTGGCCGGTTCCCCTCTTTCCACTGGGATTCTCTGCCTCTCACCCTATTACAGGGGCTGAGTCACTGGGGCTCTTTCATACCGTCCCTAGGAGGGGTGCGTCACTTGAGTGGGTTGAGTCACTGATGTGATCTTCCTGTCTGGGTTGGCGCCCCCCCCCCCCCCCCCCCCCCCCCCCCCTTGGGTTGTGCCGTGGTGGAGATCTTTGTGGGCTATACTTGGCCTTGTCTCAGGATGGTAAGTTGGTGGTTGAAGATATCCCTCTAGTGGTGTGGGGGCTGTGCTTTGGCAAAGGACTGGCCACCCCTCATAGTCTGGTTCCTCTCTAGGTTTCTTCCTAGGTTTTGGCCTTTCTAGGGAGTTTTTCCTAGCCACCGTGCTTCTACACCTGCATTGCTTGCTGTTTGGGGTATTAGGCTGGGTTTCTGTACAGCACTTTGAGATATCAGCTGATGTACGAAGGGCTATATAAATACATTTGATTATTCAGACCCCTTGACTTTTTACACGTTGTTACTTTACAGCCTCATTCTAAAAATGTATTAAATACATTTCTTCTCTCTTCAATCTACACACAATACCCCATAATGACAAAGCAAGAACTAGATAAAAAAAAACTAATACCTTATTTCCATAAGTACTCAGACCCTTTGCTATGAAACAGAAAGAAATGGAGTTCAGGTTCATCCCGTTTCCATTGATCATCCTTGAGATGTTTCTTGATTGGAGTCCTTGATTGGACTTGGAGTCCACCTGTGGTAAATTCAATTGATTGGACATGATTTGGAAAGGCACACACCTGTCTATATAAGGTCCCACAGTTGTCAGAGCAAAAACCAAGCCATGAGGTCGAAGGAATTGTCCGTAGAGGTCCGAGACAGGACTGTGTCAAGGCACAAATCTGGGGAAGGTTACCAAAACATTTATGCAGCATTGAAGGTCTCCAAGAACACAGTGATCTCCATCACTATCAAGAATTTTGGAACCACCATGACTCTTCCTAGAGTTGGCCACCCGGCCAAAATGAGCAATCGGGGGAGAAGGGCCTTAGTCAGGGAGGTGACCAAGAACACTCTGACATAGCTCCAGAGTTCCTCTGTGGAGATGGGAGAATCTTCCAGAAGGATAACCATCTCTGCAGCACTCCTCCAAATCAGGATTTTACGGTATCGTGGCCATGTCTGGTGGAAACCTGGCACCATCCCTACGGTGAAGCATGAATGTGGCAGCATCATGCTGTGGGGAGGTTTTCAGCGGCAGGGACAGGGAAACTAGTCAGGATCGAGGGAAAGATGAACGGAGCAAAGTACAGAGAGATCCTTGATGAAAACCTGCACCAGAGCGCTCAGGACCTCCGACTGAGGTGAAGATTCACCTTCTAACAGGACAACAACCCTGCCAATACAACGTAGAACTGGCTTCAGGACAAGTCACTGAATGTCCTTGAGTGGCCCAGCCTGAGCACAGACTTGAACCTGATCAAACATTTCTGGAGAGACTAGAAAATAGGTGTGCAGCGACAATCCCCATCCAACCTGACAGAGCTGATCTGTAGAGAAGAATGATACAGGTGTGCCAAGCTTGTAGTGTCATACCCAAGAAGACCCGAGGCTGTAATCACTGCCAAAGTACAGAGTAAAGGGTCTAAATACTTATGTAAATGTGATATTTTAGTTGTGTTATTTTTAATAAATTAATACAGTTGCAAAAATGTTTATAAAACGTGTTTTTGCTTTGTCATTATGAGGTATTGTACGTAGATTGATGAGGGAAACAAATATTGAATACATTTCAAAATAAGGCTGTAACGTGGAAAAAGTCAAGGGGTCTGAATACTTTCAGAATGCACTGTATACACACACACACCATGATATAGTAGTCTTGCAGCTGTAGTCCATAGAGCGTCCAGGATGTTGAGGTGAGGAAGGTAGCTACAGTCAAAGAGAAGGACAAACGCTCCACACTACCAGTACGCACTATCTCCATCTGACAGAGAGAAGAGAGGGGGAGAGAGAGAGAGGAGGGGGTGATGAATTGACACAATTCCAATGTATACAAAAAGACAGCAGATGGGATAAGACACAAACCCAGAACAGGAAGACACAGATGAAAGGCAGAAAATTGACACAGGACCATATGAGACAGACAGAGGGAGAATGAGACAAACAGGAAGGTGGAGGGCAGGGCTGCACAATTAATCAAATTCACATCAAAATCGCAATATTGACATGTGCAATATCCATATAGGAAGAGATCCATATTGCATGCAATAATTTGAAAAGCCACGTGTAACATCCGTTTTTATAGTTTACTCAGTGTGTCTCTCTTCTTGCAGCTGCTTCCCACACACCAAGCCCCACCCCCTGTCACTCAAGCAGCACACTTCCTATTCCCTCCCAGGCCCACCCATGGCTGCGCCCCTGCCCAGTCATGTGAAATCCATAGATTAGGGCCTAATGAATGTATTTCAATTGGCTGATTTCCTCATATGAACTGTAACTCAGTTGTTGCATGTTGAGTTTAGATTTCTGTTCAGTATATATCGCAATATTTGTACCCCCCAAAAGATAATCACAATTCAACTTTTTGCCCATATCATGCAGCCCGGCGGAGGAATAAACAGAAACAGAGGCAACGAGAGGAGGCAAAGGGCAAGGGGAGAGAGCGTGATGAGAGAGGTGGTCATGTTCTGACGATGGAATCTAATTGGCCTGTTGTTGGTCTACCTTACATATTTATGAGAGTATGTGAGGAATCTGAGAACTGTGGGTATCAGGGTGGTAGGTATCAGAACATTGGAAAAATAGGTCTGTTTGCCAGGCTAGTGAGTGTATGTTATCTGAACTTTGTATTAAAGTTGTATAAAAGTTTCTTCACCAGTGCGTGGAAGACTGTGTCCAATGCGTGGACATAGGGTGCATATTGTATAAACACTGTAAGAAAGGGTTTGCATATTTACCAGGTCAGCGAGTGGACTCAGGTACATGCTGATAGTGAACAGGCTGCAGGTGAGACCTAGCTGGGCCAGCTGAGACTCTCCCTGAGGCAGGACAACACTGAAGTACAGCCAGCCTCCACAGACCACTCCTCCTGCTAGTAATGTCTGAGAGGTCACTCGCCTCTGGAACGAACACACACACACACACACACACACGTTTACTGACCCCATACTAATTTGAACCATTTTGGCACACACCCTAAAACTAGGCTTCAAGCAGGGAACCAGTGGGCAGATATACTAAAAGCGTACTTCAAACCCTAACGGAAAAATACAAACAATGAACTAAAGCAAACAAACCTTGAATATCTACAGAAAACCATCATTATGATATCTACAGAAATGAACACCAGACCATCTCTAAGACAAACGAATGCACTCCTGGGGGATTCAGGTCTGGCCGTATCTATGTGATAAGTGACTATAAAACACTGTGGTCAGCTCACCTTGTCAATGGTGTAGTGGCAGTAGGAGAGACTATAAAACACTGTGGTCAACTCACCTTGTCATTGGTGTAGTGGCAGTAGCAGAGGATGTAGAGGGACTGTAGACAGGCTCCTATGGTGTTAACCAGGACCAGAGTCCCATCCGTCTTCAGTATCCCATAATACAGCCAGCCCAGGTTACTATAGAGACAGACAAGACTTTAGCTCAGTGGGCTAACACAGTATGACTTGTGCAGATGACCCAGGTTTAATCAGTGGTTACTGGCACGTTGCCTAGGCACCACACACACAGCTTACTTGAGGCATGTGGTGAGGAAGGGGAGGAACTGGACGTTATCTGCACTTTTGGAAGCTCTCATCTTCTTCAGGTCCGTCCTGACACACACACACACACACACACACACTTTTAAAAGACCTGCTTGCAAATCTAGCATAAGAAAAAGGATGCAACTGAACTAAAACATTATTTTATTATCACCTGTCCTGAGTATTCTATTTACACAAGCCTCAGGCATTGAACGAATAACTAAGCAAATATTTGATTAACTCATATCTGTGAGATAAGGGTGAACTAGCTAGCTAGCTAACCAACACCGAGCTAGCTATGTTTCCAAAGTTTAATTCAATACAAACAAGCAAATTAGAACTGAATTTGGTCTCTGCGCAAGTTTGCGATGTTGGCAATAAAGAATAGGTATCTAGCTAACGTTTGCTACTTAGCCAGATAGTTTCTCTGAAAAGCAAGAAAGCTTTCAAACTTACAGTCCAGTCGAGAACATCCCGACTGTAAATACGATACACGCCCATGATAGAAACTGCAAAAACTCCATAGATCGGAAAGGGGAATATGTGGAGCACTACCTAGATAGCTAGGTATGTGTCTAAATTGTGAGTAATTTCGCTATGAATATCAAATCAGCTATCGTGCAAATAGTTGACATCTGCATCAGCGACTCAACGTTGACGTCGTTCTAACGACACTGTAGTTCCGTGTTTGTAATCAGGGGCGTATTAATTTCGCCCATTCTGTTGCAAAACGTTTCGTATACGGAAGCAAACAGAACGTAAAGAGAGACACCTAACTTCACGTGTCCAATAGAAAATCTCGTTTTGCTCTGTTTGCTTCAGTTTGGTTCTTTAACGGCTTAATGAATACGCCACAGTATTCTGAAATAATTCTGCACTCTGATTGGCAGATAAGGATGAGAGGATGGATAGGTTTCCACCAATGAAATGATGGTCAATATTTATTATTTTATTTAACTAGGCAAGTCAGTTAAGAACAAATTCTTATTTTCAATGACGGCCTAGGAACAGTGGGTTAACTGCCTGTTCAGGGGCAGAACGACAGATTTGTACCTTGTCAGTTTAGGGATTTGAACTTGCAACCTTTCAGTTACTAGTCCAACGCTCTAACCACTAGGCTACCCAATATGACGATGGATGATTTAGCTTGTAATCCAGCATGGACTTTAGGTACAGATCTTGGATCAGCCATTCTCCCAAAACATGAACCTTAAAACAATTAAGGGAAAGAATGATTAACTGACCTTAGATCAGTGTCCACGGACAACGCTATCCACCTCCTCTCCCTGGAGACATGAAGTTGCATCTGTGATCACCAATAATGGGATTTAGATGTTGCCGAGTGCACCGCTACATCAGTGTCCAGGGACATATTATAAGGTCACTAAAAGCACTCATTTAGATGAACACAGCAGAATATAGTCTATGTCTAATGTGCAGCACTCATTTAGATGAACACAGCAGAACATAGTCTACGTCAAATGTGCAGCACTCATTTAGATGAACACAGCAGAATATAGTCTATGTCTAATGTGCAGCACTCATTTAGATGAACACAGCAGAATATAGTCTATGTCTAATGTGCAGCACTCATTTAGATGAACACAGCAGAATATAGTCTATGTCTAATGTGCAGCACTCATTTAGATGAACACAGCAGAATATAGTCTATGTCAAATGTGCAGCACTCATTTAGATGAAAACAGCAGAATATAGTCTATGTCAAATGTGCAGGAGGGGGAGATCATGATACTCTGATCAAATAGTGTAAAACCACAGTCTGTTTTGGGGTAGGTAGGCTACTGCTGCAAAAACCTACTACTCCTACTGCTAGCAGGTACTCCCCCCCCCCCCCCCTTAACCTTTATTTAACTAGGCAATTCAGTTAAGAACAAATTCTTATTTACAATGACGGCCTAGGAACACTGGGTTAACTGCCTTGTTCAGGGGCAGAACCACAGATTTTTATCTTGTCAGCTCGGATACTATATCTGTGCTCCATAATAGCTGTATATAACTCCCATCTTTAGCAAATAATATCCTAATGACATATTCCTCTATGGGACAGACAACAAGACGACAGTCAGAATACTGGGATGTCTAGTAGTGTAGTCTGGGCACAGTGTGAAGTTTTCACCTTGGAGGCATGCTGGGTTGGAATGAATGACCTCCTCTGCTGTATCATCACTGAGATCCAATATAAATACCCAAATATAGCCTGGAATGTTCTAAACAGTGTAACTTTATACCACATACACCCTCTTCACAATATCCACCTTTATGCTATATAGGATAATAATGAGCAATAGGGTTTTGTACATTGCGAGGGGGAACTCATCTCAGTCACTACAGTGTGAAGTGGAACGGCTCCTAAATCATGTTTTGCCTGTGTAATAAACATTTCCATGTGAACAAAAAGGAGAGCAGTTGTAGATGAAGTCAATCAAAAATCAACCTGGTTTATTACAAGTTGCAACAGGGAGACACCACCGAGCATGAAGCAGAGAAAATGTCTCTTGGAGACAGAACCTTAATATCTTAATCAGACAGCACCAAATGTTCTGTAAACAGGAGCCAAGAGGCTTGTAGGAAGTCAAAACAAAAAGGCAATGACTTTGTCAGCTGCTACAGAATCACACAGTGTTCAGAATGATATCAATACAATACAACAGTGAATAATCAGTGTGTCCTCAGTCCTTGTACTTGGACATCCATTCTTGCGTCAATCATTGTCAACAGATACGGGTAATTATCAAGTCTAGTGACCATCAACCCGCACTAGCATTTCGCTACACCTGCAAAAACATCTGCTAAATATGTGTACATGACCAATAAAATTGTATTTGATCAACCCACACTAGTGACCATCGACTCACACTAGTGACCGTCAACCCGCAATAGTGACCATCAACCCACACTAGTGACCGTCAACTCACATCAGTGACCATCAACTCACACTGATGAACGTCAACTCACACTAGTGACCATCAACTCACACTAGTGACCATCAACCCGCACTAGTGACCATCAACCCACACTAGTGACCATCAACTCACACTAATGACCGTCAACCCACACTAGAGACCATCAACTCACAGTAATGACCGTCAACCCGCACTAGTGACCATTAACCTGCACTAGTGACCTTCAACCCACACTAGTGACCATCAACTTGCACTAGTGACCATCAACTCACACTAGTGACCATCAACCCGCACTAGTGACCATCAACCCACACTAGTGACCATCAACTAAAAACTAGTGACCATCAACCCGCACTAGTGACCATCAACCCACACTAGTGACCATCAACCTGCACTAGTGACCATCAACCCACACTAGTGACCATCAACTCACACTAGTGACCATCAACTCACACTAGTGACCATCAACTCACACTAGTGACCATCAACCCACACTAGTGACCATCAACTCATACTAGTGACCATCAACTCACACTAGTGACCATCAACTCACACTAGTGACCATCAAGCCACACTAGTGACCATCAACCCACACTATTGACCATCAACCCACACTAGTGACCATCAACTCACACTAGTGACCATCAACTCACACTAGTGACCATCAACTCACACTAGTGACCATCAACCCACACTAGTGACCATCAACCCACACTAGTGACCATTAACTCACACTAGTGACCATTAACTCACACTAGTTACCATCAACCCACACTAGTGACCATCAACCCACACTAGTGACCATCAACCCACACTAGTGACCATCAACTCACACTAGTGACCATCAACTCACACTAGTGACCATCAACCCACACTAGTGACCATCAACTCACACTAGTGACCATCATCTCACACTAGTGACCATCAACCCACACTAGTGACCATCAACTCACACTAGTGACCATCAACTCACACTAGTGACCATCAACTCACACTAGTGACCATCAACCCACACTAGTGACCATCAACCCACACTAGTGACCATCAACCCACACTAGTGACCATCAACTCACACTAGTTACCATCAACTCACACTAGTGACCATCAACCCACACTAGTGACCATCAACCCACACTAGTGACCATCAACTCACACTAGTGACCATCAACCCACACTAGTGACCATCAACCCACACTAGTGACCATCAACTCACACTAGTGACCATCAACCCACACTAGTGACCATCAACCCACACTAGTGACCATCAACCCACACTAGTGACCATCAACCCACACTAGTGACCATCAACTCACACTTGTGACCATCAACCCACACTAGTGACCATCAACCCACACTAGTGACCATCAACCCACACTAGTGACCATCAACTCACACTAGTTACCATCAACTCACACTAGTGACCATCAACCCACACTAGTGACCATCAACCCACACTAGTGACCATCAACTCACACTAGTGACCATCAACCCACACTAGTGACCATCAACCCACACTAGTGACCATCAACTCACACTAGTGACCATCAACCCACACTAGTGACCATCAACCCACACTAGTGACCATCAACCCACACTAGTGACCATCAACTCACACTTGTGACCATCAACCCACACTAGTGACCATCAACCCACACTAGTGACCATCAACCCACACTAGTGACCATCAACCCACACTAGTGACCATCAACTCACACTAGTGACCATCAACCCACACTAGTGACCATCATCTCACACTAGTGACCATCAACCCACACTAGTGACCATCAACCCACACTAGTGACCATCAACCCACACTAGTGACCATCAACTCACACCTTGAGTTTCACAAACAGAACAATGGAAATTAAGTGTAATAAAGAAACTCCAAATATGCTAAACATGTTTGTCTAAACTGAATATGAACTTTAGTTACAATACCTTTACAAAGTATTCACACCACTTGACTTTTTCTACATGTCGTTATGTTACAGCCTGCATTTACATTAGATTTATTAGAGATTTTGTGTCACTGATCTACACACAATACCCCATGTCATAAATGTGTTTTGTTTGTAGAAACATTTCGAAAATTAATACAAAATGAAAAGCTGAAATGTCTTGAGTCAATAAGTATTCAACCCCTTTGTTATGGCAAGCCGAAATAAATTCAGGAGTAAAAATGTGCTTAACAAGTCACATAATCAGTTGCATGGACTCTTTCTGTGTTCAATAATAGTGGTTAACATATATTTTTTATGACTAACCCATCTCTGTACCCCACACATACAATTATCTGTAAGGTCCCTCAATCGAGTAGATTCAACCACAAAGACCAGGGAGTTTTTTCAATGCCTCGCAAAGAAGGGCACCGATTGTTAAGAAGACGCTGAATATCCCTTTGAGCATGGTGAAGTTATTAATTAGGTTTTGAATGGTGTATCAGTACACCCAATCACTACAAAGATATAGGTGTCCTTCCTAACTCATTTGCCAGAGAGGAAGGAAACTGCTCAGGAATTTCACCATGAGGCCAATGGTGATTTTAAAACAGTTACAAAGTTTAAGAGCTGTGATAGGAGAAAACTGAGGAGGGATCAACAACATTGTAGTTACTCCGCAATACTAACCTAAATAACAGAGTGAAAATAAGGAAGCTTGCACAGAATAGACAATATTCCAAAACATGCATCCTTTTTTCAACAAAAGTAGGCACTAAAGTAATACTGTAAAACATTTTTGCAAATAAATTAACTTTTTGTCCTGAATACAACGCATTATGTTTGTGGAAAATCCAACACAACACATCACTGAGTACCACTCTTCATATTTTCAAGCATGGTGGTGGCTGCATCATGTTATGGGCATGCTTGTCATTGGTAAGGACTAGGGATAAGAAACGTAATTCAGTTAAGCACAGACAAAATCCTAGAGGAAAACCTGGTTCAGTCTTCCTTGCAACAGACACTGGGAGACAAATTCACCTTTTAGCAGGACAATAACTTAAGACACAAGGACAAATATACACTGGAATTGCAAAGACAACATTGAATTCTGAGTGGCCTAGTTACAGTTTTGACATAAATTGGCTTGAAATCTATGGCAAGATCAACAACCAACTTGGCATAGCTTGAAGAATTTTAAAATAATAATGGGTAAATATTGCACAATCCAGGTGTGCAAAGCTCTTAGAGACTTACCCAGAAAGACTCACAGCTGTAATCGCTGCCCATTGTGTTTCTAACATGTATTGTCTCAGGGGGTTGAATACTTATGTAATCAAGGTATTAGTGTTTTATTTTTCAACATTGTAATAAATGTCAGAATTTTTCTTCCACTTTGACATTACAGAGTATGCTGTGTAGATCGTTAATCAAAAATGAAAGTTAAATCCACTTTAATCCCACTTTGTAACCCAACAAAATGTGGAAAAAGTCAAGGACTGTTTCTGTATCTTAAATGTCCCCATTACAGTCTTCTTTAACAAAGGAAGAGTTTATTTCCAAAATGCTATATCCACCAACTCTTCCACCAGCGCCTTTTCATCACATATGATTGCTTATGGGCACCTTCATCTGTGTGTAAAATATAACTTCTCCGATTTTTAATTAATAGATTTTAGATGTGTATGATTTTTTTTGGTGCAAAATGCTATATATACATTGTTTAGCTGGAATGGAATGTTAGCATCCTGTATATTTGACTGTGCTATGTGGTTGTCTCACCTAGCTATCTTAAGATAAATGCACTTACTGTAAGTCGCTCTGGATAAGAGCATCTGCTAAATGACTAAAATTCAAATGTAAACGTTTTAAATACAGATCTCATATTACTGTATTTAATTATATAAATATAAACTACTGTTCAAAAGTTTGGGGTCACTTAGAAATGTCCTTGTTTTTGAAAGAAAAGCACATTTGTTGTCTATTAAAATAATATCAAATTGATCAGAAAAACTGTGTAGACGTTGTTAATGTTGTAAATGACTATTATAGCTGGAAACGGCTGATTTTAATGGAGGCCCATTATCAGCAACCGTCACTCCTGTGTTCCAGTGGCCCACTGTGTTAGCTGATCTAAGTTTATCCTTTTAAAAGGCTAGTTGATCATTAGAAAACACTTTTGCAATTGTGTTAGCACAGCTGAAAACTGTTGTCCTGATTAAAGAAGCAATACAACTGGCCTTCTTTAGACTAGTTGAGTATCTGGAGCGTCAGCATTTGTGGGTTCGATTACAGGATAAAAATGCCAGAAACAAAGAACTTTCTTCTGAAACTTGTCAGTCTATTCTTGTTCCGAGAAATGAAGGCTATTCCATGCAAGAAATTGCCAAGAAATTGAAGATCTCGTACAACGCTGTGTACCACTCCCTTCACAGAATAGCGCAAACTGAATCTAACCAGAATAGAACGAGGAGTGGGAGGCCCCGGTGCACAACTGAGAAAGAGGACAAGTACATTAGAGTGTCTAGTTTGAGAAACAGACGCCTCACAAGTCCTCAACTGGCAACTTCATTAAATAGTACCCACAAAACACCAGTCTCAACGTCAACAGTGAAGAGGCGACTCTGGGATGCTGGCCTTTTTGGCAGAGTTGCAAAGAAAAAGCCATATCTCAGACTGGCCAATTTAAAGAAAATATTAAGATGGGTTGGTACATATAGGTGGTACTACCTATATGGGCAGCCCTGCAGTCCAACTCAACATGGTGCCAGGGGATGTGGAGTTTTCACAGGAGACAGGGCAGAGAGAGTTAGATGAAGAATGCAAAAAAACAAAGAAAGAAAATGAGAAACCTAACCAACCAAAAACATAGAGACCCAGAAACATGAGACTACGCCTTCACTATTGTAAATCACTAAATCAATACAGAAATACACTACGGAAAAAGAAGGAACAGCACGTAGGAAAACAGCTTAATGTAATTTAATAATCCATAGAATCTAACCACATCTGGGAAAACTGGAACACAAACAACAAACAACAACACGAAGAGCAATCTATCCAAAACGGAGATGTATGGAGAAACCACTTCTCCAATCTTTTTGACTCTATAACTAAGAACAAACATCAAAAACATATACATTCACAAATTCAAATCTTAGAATCAGCTAATAAAGGCTACCAGAACCCACCGGATTCTCCGATTACATTGAATTAACTACAGAATACAAAAAACAAACCCAGAAAGGCCTGTGGCGTTGTAATCCTAAATGAAATGATAAAATATACAGACAACAAATTCCAATCGGCTATACTTAAACTTTTTAACATCCTCCACAGCTCTGGCATCTTCCCCAATATTTGGATCCAAGGACTGATCACCGCAAACCACAAAGTGGAGACAAATGACCTCAATAACTACCGTTGGATATGCATCAACAGCAACCTTGGGAAAATCCTTTGCATTATCCTTAACAGCAGACTCATACATTTATTCAGTGAAAACAATGTACTGAGCAAAAATCTTTTTTTACCGAATTACCATACGACAGACCACGTACTCACCCTGCACACCCTAATTGACAAAATATCTATTCCTTTGGAACTTTTTAACTTCCTTTAAAAAAAAAGTGTATCTATTTCACTTGCTTTGGCAATGTCAACATGTTTCCCATGCCAATAAAGCCCTTTGAATTGGATTGAGAAAGGGAGGGAGGGGAGAGAAGAGACAAGATATCAAACAGAAGGGCAAGGGAGAGTATGAGGGAGAGAGCGAGAGTAGCACTTTCATACCCAGGAGTCAGTTTGCTCATGGTCTCCTGTCAACCCTCTCTCCTCCCCCTGTGCTCTCAAATTATTATTATTATTTTCAATTCAAGAGTATTTTTTGGTATGGGAAACACATGTTAACATTGCCAAAGCAAGTGAAGTAGAAAATACACAAAACTGAAATAAACAATAAAAATGAACAGTGGATCTGTATAATCTGAGGGAAATATGTATCTCTCTAATATGGTCATACATTGGGCAGGAGGTTAGGAAGAGCAGCTCAGTTTCCACCTCATTTTGTGGGCAGTGTGCACATAGCCTGTCTTCTCAAGAGCCATGTCTGACTATGGCAGCTTTTCTCAATAGCAAGGCAATTCTCATTGAGTCTGTACATAGTCAAAGTGTCACGTGTGCGCCCTCTCCGGCCTCTAGGTCACCAGGCTGCTCGTTATGGCACACACCTGTCACCATTGTGACGCGCTCCTGCATGTCATCAGACTCACCTGGACTCCATCACTCCCTGAGTATATAGGTCACTCCATTTGGTTCCTTCCCCAGGCATCATCATTTCTGTGCGTTTCTTGTTTGGTATTTAATTGTTTATTTATTAAAACACTCACTCCCTGAACTTGCTTCCCGACTCTCAGCGCACTCGTTACAAGGCTTTCCTTAAGTTTGGGTCAGTCACAGGGGGTCAGGTATTCTGCCACTGTGTACTCTCTGTTTAGGGCCAAATAGTATCTCTCTCATCCCTCTCCACACCGATGTTTGGCCAGAGGGCTGTGATGTTATAGCCAGAGAAAACCAGCCCAGGGTGAAAGACAGAAATCGCAAAAGCGAGGGAAGGTGAGAAACGCACAGGAAAGACATGAGGGGAGTTGGCGAAAGGATGAGATTTCTTCAGAGGGCAGAGGGGGGGGTGACAGAATGTTGCAGTGAAAGATTAACTCCAGCTGTGAATTGTCAAAAGTAACAACTTTGAAAGTGTGACCATCAATGTCTTTACCTTTGGCTATAAAATGTGAGAATTGAAAGCACTCAAGTCAGATTTATTATATCACTGTTTTTTAATTACATTAAAGTTTTCACATTTTAAACAAATGCTGTTATTTCTATATTTTTCTATGTACAAATTTTCCATACAAATATTTACAAAAACAAATTACAATACAGTGTCTGTATGTAGGGATTTCCTTTGCATTTTGTGTAACACCTGTAAACCACAGGAGGCTGCTGAGGGGAAGACGGCTCATAATAATGTCCGGAACGGAGCTAATGGAATGGCATCAAACGCCTGGCAACCAGGTGTTTATGTATGAGATACCAATCCACCGATTCCACTCCAGTCATTACTACGAGTCAGTTCTCCCCAATTAGGGTGCCACCAACCTACTGTGCTGTGCACACACCATAATGTCCAGTGTACCGGTTATGTTGTTTGTGTGACGTTGTTTACAGTATATCAGAGTATGCAATGAATGACCATCAGTAAAGGAAGGAAGCACAGCTCCCAGCCATCATGCAATCACAACACCCACTCAGAATCCTGTCATTAGCGCTTTGCTCTCCTTCTTCCCCTCAACTCCCATTCCCTCCATCTCGTTCCTATACACACACACACACACACACACACACACACACACACACACACACACATCTGTTCAACACTAAACCATAAAGACATACAAAAGCAAACCAGCAATGACTAAAACAATCCCAATTTGTTCACAAGAAGCTGTTGTACCATCTCAATGACAGAGGATCTGGTTATGTAGATATCTGTGTATATCTACAACATAGAATGTGTGTTTTGTTCTAGTGTGTGATAATCTGTGCTTTAGAGTATGCATCTGTCACATCATTGGGTTTTGTACAGTGAATTATAATTGAATACTGCATTGTTGAGGAAGAGCTTGCAAGTAAACATTTTACTGTACTGCTCACACCTGCTGTATCCTGTGGACGTGACAAATACACTGTAGTTTGATTTTAGTGACATGTCAAGAAGAAACATAGTATCTACTACACTAAACAAGACATTAACCGTGCTTAGAGGGCCAGTTAATACATATACATCTATATACAGCAAGTCTCTACATGTAGAGGAGGGTCAGTTAATACATATACATCTATATACAGCAAGTCTCTACATGTAGAGGAGGGTCAGTTAATACATATACATCTATATACAGCAAGTCTCTACATGTAGAGGAGGAAACATGAGGCTGTTTCAGAGGACTACTGTAGGCTTTGGCTCAAACTATTTCAGATTGAACCATATGTACCCACATTATACACTGAGTGTACAAAACATTAGGAGCACCAGCTCTTTCCATGTCAGACAATGATGTCACTTGCTAAATCCACTTCCATCAGTGTAGATGAAGGGGAGGATACAGGTTAACGAAGGATTTTTAAGCCTTGAGACAATTGAGACATGGATTGTTTATGTGTGCCATTCAGAGGGTGAATGGGTAAGACAAAATATTGAAGTGCCTTTGAACGGGGTATGGTAGTAGGTACAAAGTCACACCGGTTTGAGTGTGTCAAGAACTGTTTCACTGCTGGGTTTTTCACGCTCAACAGTTTCCTGTGTGTGTATCAAGAATCTTTCACCACCCAAAGGACATCCAGCCAACTTGACACAACTGTGGGAAGCATTGGAGTCAACATGGACCAGCATCCCTGTGGGACGCTTTCGACACCTTGTAGAGTCCAGGCCCTGACGAACTGAGGCTGTTCTGAGGGCAAAAGGGGGTGCAACTCAATATTAGGAAGGTACTGATCATGTTTTTTTACACCCAGTGTATATCACTGTTAAACTTCAATTCAGGGTAATCGTGAAAACAGTTATCCCTTTGTCAGTTTTCTAATAATGATTAGTACATCACGTTTCCAGTTAGATCTGTTCCAGAGTCAGTGGGGTTTCCAAGTGTCCATACAGATCAAATGGAGAATAGCATCCATCCTCTTTCATTTACAAAAACATGTAGAAAAACATCCTTCAGAAAATACTCTTGAAGATCATCGTCTCTGGAACGATCCACGTTCCAATCACACACACACACACACACACACACACACACACACACACACACACACAGCAGCTCAGTCCAGTTGCAAATATAAAAATATATATAAAAATCTTCTCTGTGCCAATGTCCAGCATTGGGTTGACAGTGTCTCTGTTGTAGCTAGGTCTTTAACTCAGTCAATATAGTAACAGGGATAGTAGGACGGGGAACAGGGTGAAGAAGACCGACAGGGAGACCAGCTGAACACCTGAACTACCCACACTCTTCTGAACCTTAGGCTCCAACACAGTAGGGTCATCTGTAGAGAGAGAGAGAACATGTTATTATCAGAAACAAGTGGAACAATTCTACTGTACATCTGACTGTCTCACTGGATGGACAGAAGGGAGACGTACCGGCTGGAAGCCTGTTGGAGGGGTTGTGCACTCCTCCCCCCATCTTTCCCTTTCCTCCATCCATCACTTCCTCCATCGCCCCATCCTTGTCTTTGTCAGCCTTGGCCTTCCCAGAACCTGTAGAAGACAAGAAGTCATTGGTAAGAACTTGATTGTATGAACACCACTGAATATGGGGAACACTAAGCCTAGCCATTGATGCTAACGGAAGCTAATGCTACCGTAGGAAAACCCTCTAAAGGCTAAAGCTAACAGAGGCTAATGCTAGCATGTTGACGGAGACAGGGGAATGGAGCTCACCATGAGGTCCAACCACATCCACCTTCAGTCTCAGACACTCCTGGCCGTGGTGATGCAGCGGCTTGGCTGAAGAGGGAGAAGAGATGTTTAGTACAAATACCCAAGCATTGTGTTAGAGTAGTCTATTGTACAGTTAAGTGATAGTATTCATTCAGAAGTACTGCACATAGACAGTAGTGGTATTAGTTAATGTGTAGTACTACTATAGTATTGATATACTTACAGATATAGTAGTAGCTCTCTCCCTGTCTGAACTCCTTGCCCAGGGTGAAGGGGGTGAAGCGCTGGAACTTCTCGGAGAACCTCTCGGGGGCGTGGGCAGCGAAGGGCCGGGAACATTCCCAACGCAGCTGGTCGAAGGAGTGGGGCTTACACACCTCATAGTCCTCCTTCTCTACCATGTACAGCACGTACCGCTCGGCCTCCTGGGATGGCAGCTCCCCGCGCGTGTAGTGAGGACAGATGATGTCCAGGTAGTCGTTGATTTTCACCTCCACTGTGTACTCATCCCATAGGAAACTAGGGAGCGAGAGAAGAGAAGAAAAGTGGTTAGTGACATGGCTGGCAATTATCTTTAGATGACCTTACATCTAGTAGTCGTCTCTGACTGACTGAAGGAACAAACGCAACATTATGAAATATCATCACAGCCCATTCCCAGCCAGATGACAGAGTTGAGCCCATGTTTGGGTGGGCTGTTCCTCTCACATGAACAAACACGCATGGAAGAACTGACTTATTCAAACACACTCATAATAAACACTCACAGACAATCATAAACACACACTCATAATAAACACTCACAGACAATCATAAACACACTCTCATAATAAACACTCACAGACAATCATAAACACACACTCATAATAAACACTCACAGACAATCATAAACACACTCATAATAAACACTCACAGACAATCATAAACACACACTCATAATAAACACTCACAGACAATCATAAACACACTCTCATAATAAACACTCACAGACAATCATAAACACACACTCATAATAAACACTCACAGACAATCATAAACACACTCTCATAATAAACACTCACAGACAATCATAAACACACTCTCATAATAAACACTCAGAGACAATCATAAACACACTCATAATAAACACTCACAGACAATCATAAACACAAAAAGCTGTTAATAAGACTCAGCCCAAACAGACAGTGTGTGTGTGTGTGTGTGTGTGTGATTGCGTGAGTCTTAGTGTAGACCTGTCACCCAGACAATGAGAATTACTGAGTAGCCAATCAGGAGTCACTGGCTGAACTTGTTTGATGTATTTATTTAGACAAGAACACACCACTACACGCCTACACTCTTTCTGCCGATCCCTCATCAGTTTTCTGGAGCGTTCCACTCATGTTGTTTTAAGAGTAGAGTTTCACTGGCCAGCTGTGTCCATGGAGAATAGATTGAGTGACAGTTTCTCCTTCTGTCTCTCTGTCTGTCTGTCATATACATGCGCTGTCTGCACAAGTCATTTAATCTCTCTCTTTCCCTTCCTACACAAGTCATTTGAATGGGTTAGTTATCATCTCTCTCTTTGTCCCTCTCCTTCTTTCCCTCTCCACCTGTTGGAGTGTCAGTGGGTGTGACTGTTTTTACTCCTCTAGTGACTCTTCACCCCTGATTCTGTCTCTTCCTACTTCTTTCTTCCTCCCTCCAGATGGAGGTTCATTTTCATCTTCACCCTCCATTGACTTTATGATTCTTTAAGCTCTCCCTCCATCTCAGTTCTAGATTTTAAACTGTTGTTGTGGTGGTGGTTGTTTCACCCTCCCTCCCTCTAGTCAACCCCTCCAATCTACTGAGGTATACACGTGAAAGGACACAAATGTCTAACACACACACACCTCATGAAATAAACCCTAGAACATTGGGTAGAGCAGTGGAACGTATATTTCTGGTAGGAAGGAAAGTTAGAGAGATGAAAGAAACAAAGTGCTGTATCTGGGTATCAAATTAAAACAGTGATTTCCAGCTGTCCTCCAGGCCTATTAGGATTCAGCTCACACAGGGACTATGAGTTGTGTTGCCGAGTGGAGTCAGTGGTGCTGGCAGGGTACACGTGTGTGTACACACACACACACACACACACACATTTCTGGAAGAGAGGTTGAGTTTGTGGATAAGAGCTTGTTACCCCTGAGGATGTAATCAGTAGAATATGCACGTCAGAGTCTCATTGGTTCCCAGCCCTGGGCTGAACAGACATCCACACAGGCCACAGCACAAACACCCTGCCACATACTCTGGGTGTGTGGCTCTGTTCTGTGCCACGAGAGAGAGAGCGTCTGTATCACAGGCAGCTGGTGGCACTTTAATTAGGGAGGAAGGGCTCATAGTAATGTATACACTAGCTTTGTGTGTGAGAGAGACCGTATAAAGAACCCAGTTCATACATGTTTATGTTGTGTTAGTGTGTGTCCAAACATCAAAGCCTGGAACAGGAGGTATCTGGTATCCTGCCTCCCTCTTTTCATCCCTCCTTCCATCCCTCCTTTCTCTACTGTTGTTGTTGTCCTTAAGTGACAGACACACTGGCTCCATGTGGGTCTCTAACCCCCCTGCCACTGTGTGTGTGTGTGTGTGTGTGTGAGAGAGACCTAGCGAGAGTAACCTGCCTGTTACAACATGTATTGTTAGCAGAGCCCGTACCTAGGCTCATTAGCCAAGGCTAATAGCTAGATTAGCCTCTTTCTCACACCACTTCAAAACAGGATGATATCTTTGGCTTAGCCTTCGCATGCAGCGGTTCAAGCGCTTAATTGACAAACAAATCTGTGTTCCTTTCTTATTTCTTTTCTTTGACTCAGACTGGTAATGACAGGGTTGAGACGAACGGCACGAGAGAACTGCACTGCTACAGTAGAGTAAAGAGACTCCTAACTGAATGGAATCCACCTGATTTCCACACTAATCACAGCTTCTCCTTAAAAACATGTTCCTGTCTAAAGCTGTCAAAACACATATTCTGTTGCTAATCTCAGTCACTACAAACAATCACACTTTCAGATCTCCCTTTGTTGCTCTTCCTACTTAATTAAAAGCTATCTGGGGTCTGGGGCCAAGCTGTTGCCCACAACAGGGTTCTGAATAGGGTGTAATTACTCCCCCCAAAGACATAAACCCTGGAGCTGACTAGACTCCAGTCTGCCCATCCTTCACCCCCTCTAGCCCCAAGGCTGTGCTCAGTGTCCTCTGCTCACTAGTAGAGGCTGATGTAGATGTGATAAGGTGAGGTGTGTTGAAGCTACTATGGCTCTCAGCATTTTGCACGTGGTCCATGTTGCCCATGAATTTACTCTGTACAATAATCACGATGAAGCTAGATTTACGTTGACGGCCGTAGTTATCAATGGAAGGGGTTGTGTGAGTGTGTGTGTGTGTGTGTGTGTGTGCAATCTCAGCCTAGGGATCTGGGAGAAGTTCAGCTGATTGAAGCCAGTTGACACAGGGCCAGACTCACAACTGGAACACAAGCACCCATTCCTCCCACCCTCCGAACAGTATAGTCTTTCACTCTCCTTCGTCCTTCTACTCTGACAGTTCACAAGAGAGTGAGAGTTGCGTTAATGTGATAGCTACACGTGTGTGAGGGAGAGAGAGGTTCTCTGAATACCAGAATTCAGGCCGCCTCACAGCCCAGGCACTTGAGCACATCTGTTTATCAGGGCAGAGCCTGCCTGTCTCACTGAGGTGTGTGTGTCTCACTGAGGTGTGTGTAAACAGCCAGGGTGGAAGATAGTCTCCCTTCACCTATCCTCTGAACTGAACAGTTCTCAGAGCTGCTACTGCAGCTACTGCGTCACAGATGTGTGTGTTTGCTTTGAGTGTGAGTGTGGTAGGTGGTTATGACAGTAGGGTGATTTGGGTGAGTTATTTAACACCTCATTAAGATCAACAGCTTTGAAGTCCTCTCCTCATCTCTTGCTGTTATCACATCTCTCCCCTCTAGATTCACATCCCATCCCTCTCTTCTCTTCCCTACTTAAAGGCCCATCTCTCTTCTCTTCTCTCCCTACCATCCCTCCATCCCTCCTGTGTTTTCCATATAAAAACCCACAACCAAAATGCTCTCCTTTCTCCCCGTCTCCTCCTGCTCTCATTCTTTGGGGAATGTTACAAACTGTCAGGCAAGTCACAGGGGTTAGAGTTCAGAGTCAGAATCCTCATACACACTCCCACTGACTCAGCAAGGGAGAGTCTAGTCACACACATACACACACAGCGGGTCTGAAGGAGAGTCAGCACTGTTAACAAAACCCACCATATACACTCCACAGATAGTCGGCAACACACACACACGAGGAATGTCATGACAGGGCTTCTGGGGTTTGTGAGAGTCTGTGGAATAGAATGCTCTCACACCAGACAACTATAAATCTGCACACACAGGCATATAAATGACCCTATTAATTCACTGTGGTATCCCACATTCACACCTCAACTCAAGAGGATATAGGCCTGTCAGTTGTAATCTGGGTTTGAGTTGTATCTACGAATACAGTATTATACACCAACTCCCCTAGTAGAACCTCTAGAACACTCTAATCTCTCTCTCTAATCTCCCACAT
This sequence comes from Oncorhynchus clarkii lewisi, assembly GCF_045791955.1. Lineage (NCBI taxonomy): Eukaryota > Metazoa > Chordata > Actinopteri > Salmoniformes > Salmonidae > Oncorhynchus > Oncorhynchus clarkii. The sequence continues at coordinate 13,009,999 of NC_092149.1, read as the reverse complement.
TCTCTCCCAAGAGGAGAGTTCCAAAGAGGCCATTCTTCTGTCTGTCATGCTCCAACAGGTCAGAATAACAGGAGTCTAATCATTCTGTCCCAACCCCCATTATCACATCCAGACTCCAATTAGTACTACCACCACCTATTCATCGTATGTGAGATTCTTTATAAGGAATTGCAGGGTTTGAGAGCCTTTAAAAAATGTCAACAACCTTTTCTCCCCTCCCTCCAGCCAGCCATCCATTCATCCATGTCCCATCTCTCCTCCCTCCGTCTGTCTGTCTCCCCTTTATGCGCTCTAAATTAACCCATCCCCCTCCGTTCATCCCTCCTCTATTCTTCCCTTGCTCTTAAAAAGGTAACATAATATCAGAGCTCTTCATGACAGCCTAATTTCTCAACACAAATCCCTTCCTCTCTTTTACCCATCCCCCGCTTTCTGTTCCCAACTCTCTCTTTCAGATTAATAGAAAAAGGCTACATGTTGGCAGGTTGCTAGATATGCAGCTTGGTTTGGGTCAATGAGGAGAACTAGACTCACAGGTCTCTCAACCAGGGCGATTATATTCCAACTAACCCTGGTTCAATCTGGATTATACAGAATAACACGGTTGGGGTCAAAACTATTTTCATTCATTCAAAGTGAATGTCATGAATTGCAAAAATTATTGTTGGAAATATCCTGGCTGCTTCAAACAGAGAAGGAAGGAAGGAAGTCAGTCCTGAGCTGAGACTGGAAGTGGCCCTTAGGGGGCGACAGAGAGCCATCTCTAAACCGCTACATGAGATGATACTGGACACACAAACATGACCCTACACACACAATGTGATAACGTGAGGATAATTCTACAGGACTGAGGACTGCTTTGAGTCAAACAGTAACAGTGGGGAGACACAGGGGCGGCAGGGTAGCCTAGTGGTTAGAGCGTTGGACTAGTAACCGGAAGGTTGCGAGTTCAAACCCCCGAGCTGACAAGGTACAAATCTGTCGTTCTGCCCCTGAACAGGCAGTTAACCCACTGTTCCCAGGCCGTCATTGAAAATAAGAATTTGTTCTTAACTGACTTGCCTGGCTAAATAAAGGTAAAATAAAAAAAAAAAAAAAAATAAACAGCAAGCTGCTGTGATCTGTGTGGAAATCTACTCAGGAAAACATAGCAGGGTCTGTGAGAAAGAGAGGGACTAACAGAGAGAGGGAGAGGAAGTCTGGACCATAGATAAGGAGCAGAGAGGAAGAGTTGAGATGGAAGGGGACCCAGGTGGTGCTAATTAAAGTATTTTAAAAAAATACATAATTTAAACACGGCAAAGCGTTTTATGTTACATCCATGATAATGTGTGTGTCAGAGTGTTAGGTAAGACAGCTGTTATGTCAGCAGGAAACAAGCTATATGCCTAGATGTGATTGAATGGACAGAACTATACACTGTGTAGCTGACTGACTGGAGCTACCCTATTGGCTCCTTTAACTGATTGTTCTATGTAGGATATATTCCTCTACATATTTAAGGATCTTCAGATTCTCTCACACACACACACACGTTACGCCAGAGAGATAACAGGGATATAATCTATTCTAAATATAAAATGCAGCAGAATGACAATGACGATTTTCGTGTCTATAGGTCAGCTAGTCAGATTACAGCTCAGATTGTCTGTAATCTGTGTGCGCATGTATTTCCCCCTCATTCTGCTGTAGGATTAGAGACCCAGAGCAACAGATGAGGTGGGAGGGAGAGAGATGTGCTTTGGCAATGTTAACATATGTTTCCCATGCCAATAAAGCCCCTTGAATAGAAAGGTGGGATCCAGAATAGAGAGAGGGGAGGGGAGAAGGAGAGAGAGAGAGAGAGAGTGGAGGGTTTCAGAATAGAGAGCGTGGAGGGTTTCAGAATAGAGAGCGTGGAGGGTTTCAGAATAGAGAGCGTGGAGAGTTTCAGAATAGAGAGCGTGGAGGGTTTCAGAATAGAGAGAGGGGAGGGTTTCAGAATAGAGAGAGGGGGAATATAGCCAGAGGAAAGAAGAGCTTTACAACAGAGAAGAAAATCACACATTTAACTTTACAACCACACCACCCTCTTCCCCCACCAGCCACAAGCCACCACAACCCTAAACCTCTTCCTCTAGGACATATCTGTTCAGACAAGCCCAACACCTCAACAACACGAGAGAGAAAGACAAAAGACAGAGGATTGGAAATGTATAGCTATATAGGAGAGGAGAACATGAATATGTGGTAGAGATGAACTAATGGAAACAGAGAGAGTGAGATAGAGGTGGTCAGGCAATAACAAGCTGGAGAAGACGCAGCTGGTGTGGAGAAGAGGGAGTGGCGATGGAGAGAGGAACAGACAGGTACAGAGGGAGGGAGAGAAGGAAGGAAAGGGGGGGGGGGGGTCGAACACAGCTGACAGAGTTGAGTATAGTAACAGGGGAAGTGTGGAATGCTGGCTGCTACTAATATTAACACCCAACTCCTCCCTCCTGCGTGTGTGTGTGTGTGCGTGTGTGTCACTGATTTACCAGTGCTCCGTAATATTGCCTACATGCAGGGCCCCTCCCTTTCTCTGACATTGGAGTTCAGGCAACACTACACCCTCAGTCAAAAACAAAAAAAAACTTCCAGTAACAAGGCATTGCGCCAGAACTAATGATTAAGCTGTTGGATCAGGTCGAAACAAGCCCAGTCTCTCGCGCACACTAACACACACACACACACACACACACACACAGCGAAAAACCAGTTTCTATACCAGTCAAGTTGGAGACTGACAACTGTACACACTCACTGAGCGATATGTGTGTTACCATCCGAAGTCAGTCAGTAAACATCAGTTTACACCTGAACGCCTTAGATCAATCAGCCAGGAATCAATTAGAATCAATTAAACTCAGTGATTCACTGGCTGTCATTCTGACTGACAGATTGATCACATGAGAGTGAATCAGGTGGTTGAGACACAGTGTAAAGTGGGACGACAGTTGAGGGACCAGATTGGGCTTTCAGGCTGAAAGAAGACTGCCCAGAGAGAAAGAGAAAGTTGAAAAAGAAAGAGGGAAACTCTGAGAACGAGGGATTAAAGAGAAGGACGAGCGATTATACAGTAAACATGTGGTAACAGTAGCAGGTGGGTACGGGCCAGACTAGGATTAAGTCTTCATTTTTAACACTGATTACTCTCCTTCTGAAAACCACATTCACCGAGTTCCAATTGGAGGTTTTCAAAGACTTTAGATAAAGACTTCTGGGGAAAAAAAGTGTGTGTGTGTGAGACATATGCAGTAGAGAATGTGTGAGTAGAGCTTGTATCATGAGTAATAGTTATCAGTGTGAGTCTATCGGTCTTCAGTGGACACTGAGTGCATCAATGCTCCCACATAAAACTGGCGCAGCGAGTTTCCATGTAGTTTGTTTTTGTTCATGTGAGACTGTGTCAATGTGTATGTGAGAGTGTGTGTGTCTGAACATGCTTGTTTGTGTCTACAGTACATGTGTGAACATATCTGTCTGGTTATGTGTTAGTCTATCTTTAGTCTGCTACGAAAAGGATTAGTGTACATGATGATTGTTGTTGTTGATGATGATGTTATGCAACACAAGTTAGAGTGGGAATGTAGTCCAGAGCCGGATTAAAGAACACAGTCTTGCGCGGCTAAACTTGTGGGGACAAGGTTAACCCCCAACCCTAACCTTAACCTAAACCTAGCTCCTAACCCTAGAAATAACATTTGATCTTGTGGGGATCAACAAAATGTCCCCAGTTGGTCAAATGTTTGTTTACTATTGTGGTGGGGACTTCCTGTCCGCACAAGTATAGTTAAACACACACACACACACACACACACAGAGACTCAGAACACTGCCCCTCAAATGTTCTTTCTATATTTCTCTGCATTCATAGCAATTCTCACTTGACCTACAACTCTGAAGCTCCGATTTCTTCTCTATAACCGCTTTCTTTTGTCATTATGGACTAAGAGTTTAGTTCAGATGTCCTTCTCTTCGGTTCTTTTCTCCCTCATATCACCTGATCAACAGAAGTCGTGTTCCTTGTGCTCGAGGCACCGTCTCAGTGCTGTCATACCGACAAACCCAGGTGAAGTCAGACCTGCGTACAGAACAGGTAAAGTACACGACTGACTCACACCGACAAAACCCATTACGTCACGACGCATGACTTGTCAACAATATTTTCCTGTGCTCACGTCATTAATTCAATTACAAAACCAATGTCTTTCCCATTTCATAGGAAATCTAATTTAGTGTTCTGTCATCATCATTGTCCTAAGGAGAATTAGGCTACAGAGACAAAGTGCAAATCGAATTAAGGTAACACAAAAAGGCCGATAAGAAGGTACAATAACGTCGACCCAGTCGGCTGAAACCGTGACCCCTCAGTCTTTGTCCATTTTCTCTATAAAATAATCCATCCTTCTTTCTCACCATCTTCAGGTCTGTGCTAAAAGCTCAATAAATCACACTGCCTCACATACGCTGTCAAGCTCCATTGATCCCACTGAGTGGCAGGGTAGCATTACAATTTCTGACCAAAACAATCAGCATTGGACATCTCACCCCCTCTCCCCCCTTTGGAGAGCTGAAGTGTCAGACTGTCAACAGCACCACTAGAGTGAAACACAGACATACAGTCTATATTCAGACACTCAGGTCGAGTTGGTTCATGTCAGGCTTTATTTTTATGCTGTGTGAGGAAGTCTGTCTATGTATCGAGATCATATATATGGTTGATTCTGTCTGTCCATCTGTCTCAGAATTCGTTCCCAATCTTTCCCTTGTTCTCTGTTTATGCCCTGCTGCGCGATTGGCCTCCCATAGCCTGATTACAATTCTGTTACCTGGTTAAAAGGGCAAGCAGACAGCTAATACAACAAGGCACACAGCCTTCACCTAATATCCTACAAGTGGAAGAAATAAAAGCAATAACAAAATCCAGATGTCAACTTCTATTCCACGTCATTTCAATGAAATGTTGAACCAATCGACGTTGATTCAACCAGGCCGTGTGTGTCCAGTGGGGCGGGATGTCTGATGAAGAACCGAGGAAATTCAGCGCGTAGGCTATCCATTGAGTGGATGAGACACACAGTATTTATCCCATGACAGAAAGAGTATTTAAGTTGGCCTGGTGTAGTGTCAGATAGTCATTCTCAAAGTGAGTTGAGCACTAGGTGCGCGTAAACAGAAACCACACATACTTTTAATGTGTGCTACACCAAAATACGCACACACAGAAAGAAAGAGATTAAGAACACCTACTTTGGGTTTGTGCTATTCCAGAAGACGCTATGTCTCTCTGCAGAGGCGAACCAGGTTCCGAAGCTCACAGCCAAACACACCAGCCACACCAAATCCATAGCTGCTGGTTTTGGACCAGAACACCAACAAATACTGTCAGTTATTGCAGAATAAGTCTGTGCAGAATGTGCACACTGTCAAAAGAACTGTATGATAAGGGTGCTGGTCTATAGCTGTTGCTTTTCTCTAGGGTTGAGACCTCCTTCTATTGACTTTAACAGCGGTTTGTATGGTTCAGTCCGAGGCGCGTTGACTGTTTTGTCTAACGGAGCCACGCCTCTCCTGGTTGTATAGCCAATAGCAGCGGGAAAAACGCCCCGCTGCTCTGAATATTCATCTAGAGACGCCATGAACACTTTATCCAATCTATATGATATTATCAAAGCCATGGACAGAAATATATAGGCCTATCGCTATTTTTGTGACATTGAAATGAATTCATGACGCACTCAAAATAGTTTTTGTGTTTCTTTTGTTGTGACCATAAAAGTGATCCCCCCTAATTATAGGCTCACATATTCAACAACATGAAAATGAGAAATAACAATACTATGGTACACTTGATAAAATAAGTGAATCTAATGTAATGTAAAAGTCTACCTAAAGGTTCTAGGAGAGCTGATCTGTGACTGTGTCTGTCAGTCAGACGTTATCCTATTGAATCATTAAGATGTTATCTGTGTAGCTAATCTTCTGGGTCCCCTGTAGCCATATAGTCTGCAGGCACACAGGTAAATTAGCAACACAAAGCTGCTCAAAATAATGCATTATAATACAGTATAGCCCACATTTTTTATCCCACATTTAGTATTCACTTCTTTTGTGCCACTAAAAAACAAGACTGACAAAAACAAAAATGAGCACATTGCAGAAATCAAGCAAGAATGAATAAATGAGTAAATGTGCCAAACACACTATGTTCTCTGCTAGTCCAGGCCTCCATGGGTTCAGGGGCTGACCAACAGGGGGCAGGGACCAGGACAAGGCCCGGTGAGCAGGCTCAGAACTCCATTGTGTGTGTGTATGTGTGTGTGTATGTGTGTGTGTGTGTGTGTGTGTGTGTGTGTGTGTGTGTGTGTGTGTGTGTGTGTGTGTGTGTGTGTGTGTGTGTGTGTGTGTGTGTGTGTGAAGATGAATGAAGATGGCTCTGCAGTGGATAGTCAATGATAACTTGGCTATATACACGGGGTGAATCTTTATTTCCGACATAGTTTCCTATGATCGAAAAGAGCTTCTGGACATCAGAACAGTGATCCCTAACTTCCATTTGGATTCAGATGTCTACTTCAACAAGTTGGCAGCTGTTGACATACTGCTCAGACCAGGCCCTAATCCCGGGACTCGAAAGAGGAAGAGACACTGCAAAAGAGGCAACCAAGTGGGAACCCTGAGGAGACAAATAAACACCTGTACCCTCCGTTCTATTGGTAAATGACCAATCACCAGAGAACATACTAGACAAGCTCTGTTCTATTGGTAAATGACCAATCACCAGAGAACATACTAGACAAGCTCTGTTCTATTGGTAAATGACCAATCACCAGAGAACATACTAGACAAGCTCTGTTCTATTGGTAAATGACCAATCACCAGAGAACATACTAGACAAGCTCTGTTCTATTGGTAAATGACCAATCACCAGAGAACATACTAGACAAGCTCCGTTCCAGACCATCCTATCAACAGGACCTGAAGAATTGTAATATTTTAATGCAGGGAAACTGAAATCCGTCTTACTTAATTTTTGGTGACAAAACTCTAGATCACCTTTACCCCACACACAGAAACACAGAAACTCTACATCACCTTCACACCACATACAAAACTCTAGATCACCTTTACTCCACACACAGAAACACAGAAACTCTAGATCACCTTCACCCCACATACAAAACTCTAGATCACCTTTACTCCACACACAGAAACACATACAAAACTCTAGATCACCTTTACTCCACACACAGAAACACATACAAAACTCTAGATCACCTTTACTCCACACACAGAAACACATACAAAACTCTAGATCATCTTTACTCCACACACAAAACTCTAGATCACCTTTACTCCACACACAGAAACACATACAAAACTCTAGATCACCTTTACTCCACACACAGAAACACATACAAAACTCTAGATCACCTTTACTCCACACACAGAAACACATACAAAACTCTAGATCACCTTTACCCCACACACAGAAACACATACAAAACTCTAGATAATCTTTACCCCACACACAGAAACACATACAAAACTCTAGATCACCTTTACCCCACACACAGAAACACATACAAAACTCTAGATTACCTTTACCCCACATACAAAACTCTAGATCACCTTTACCCCACACACAGAAACACAGAAACTCTAGATCACCTTCACCCCACATACAAAACTCTAGATCACCTTTACTCCACACACAGAAACACAGAAACTCTAGATCACCTTCACCCCACATACAAAACTCTAGATCACCTTTACTCCACACACAGAAACACATACAAAACTCTAGATCACCTTTACTCCACACACAGAAACACATATAAAACTCTAGATCACCTTTACTCCACACACAGAAACACATACAAAACTCTAGATCATCTTTACTCCACACACAAAACTCTAGATCACCTTTACTCCACACACAGAAACACATACAAAACTCTAGATCACCTTTACTCCACACACAGAAACACATACAAAACTCTAGATCACCTTTACCCCACACACAGAAACACATACAAAACTCTAGATCATCTTTACCCCACACACAGAAACACATACAAAACTCTAGATCACCTTTACTCCACACACATAAACACATACAAAACTCTAGATCACCTTTACCCCACACACAGAAACACATACAAAACTCTAGATCATCTTTACTCCACACACAAAACTCTAGATCACCTTTACTCCACACACAGAAACACATACAAAACTCTAGATCACCTTTACTCCACACACAGAAACACATACAAAACTCTAGATCACCTTTACCCCACACACAGAAACACATACAAAACTCTAGATCATCTTTACCCCACACACAGAAACACATACAAAACTCTAGATCACCTTTACTCCACACACAGAAACACATACAAAACTCTAGATCACCTTTACTCCACACACAGAAACACATACAAAACTCTAGATCACCTTTACCCCACACACAGAAACACATACAAAACTCTAGATCACCTTTACTCCACACACAGAAACACATACAAAACTCTAGATCACCTTTACTCCACACACAGAAACACATACAAAACTCTAGATCACCTTTACCCCACACACAGAAACACATACAAAACTCTAGATCATCTTTACTCCACACACAGAAACACATACAAAACTCTAGATCATCTTTACTCCACACACAGAAACACATACAAAACTCTAGATCATCTTTACCCCACACACAGAAACACATACAAAACTCTAGATCATCTTTACTCCACACACAGAAACACATACAAAACTCTAGATCACCGTTACCCCACACACAGAAACACATACAAAACTCTAGATCACCTTTACCCCACACACAGAAACACATACAAAACTCTAGATCATCTGTACCCCACACACAGAAACACATACAAAACTCTAGATCACCTTTACCCCACACACAGAAACACATACAAAACTCTAGATCATCTTTACCCCACACACAGAAACACATACAAAACTCTAGATCACCTTTACCCCACACACAGAAACACATACAAAACTCTAGATTACCTTTACCCCACATACAAAACTCTAGATCACCTTTACCGCACACACAGAAACACATACAAAACTCTAGATCATCTTTACCCCACACACAGAAACACATACAAAACTCTAGATCATCTTTACTCCACACACAGAAACACATACAAAACTCTAGATCACCGTTACCCCACACACAGAAACACATACAAAACTCTAGATCATCTTTACCCCACACACAGAAACACATACAAAACTCTAGATCATCTTTACTCCACACACAGAAACACATGCAAAACTCTAGATCATCTTTACTCCACACACAGAAACAAATACAAAACTCTAGATCATCTTTACTCCACACACAGAAACACATACAAAACTCTAGATCATCTTTACCCCACACACAGAAACACATACAAAACTCTAGATCATCTTTACTCCACACACAGAAACACATGCAAAACTCTAGATCATCTTTACTCCACACACAGAAACACATACAAAACTCTAGATCATCTTTACTCCACACACAGAAACACACACAAAACTCTAGATCACCTTTACTCCACACACAGAAACACATACAAAACTCTAGATCATCTTTACTCCACACACATAAACACATACAAAACTCTATCTCGCCCTCCGTTTGGCAAATCGGACCAGAACTCTATCCTCCTGATTCCCGCTTACAAGCAAAAACTCAAATAGGAAATACCAGGTCAATACGTAAGTGGTCTGATGAAGCGAACACTAAGTTACAGGACTGTTTCGCCAGCACAGACTGAACTATGTTCCGGAATTCATCTGATAAATATGTTTACCACATCAGTCACCAGCTTCATTAATAATTGTGTCAATGACGTCGTCCCCACAATGACCCAACGTACATATCCCAACCAGAAGCCATGGATTACAGGCAACATCCTCACTGAGCTAAAGACTAGAACTGCCACTTTCAAGGAGCGGGACACTAACCCGGGCGCTTATAAGAAATCTCACTATGACCTCAGATGAGCCATCAAACAGTCAAAACGTCAATACAGGACTAAGATGGAATCCTACTACACCAGCTCTGGCGCTCGTTGGATGTGGCAGGACTTGAGTAAGGACTATAAACAGGTTAACGTTCACATGGCCATGGGGCCAGATGGATCACTAGGACACATACTCAGAGCATGCACTGACCAGCTAGTGTCTTCACGGACATTTTCAACCTTTCCCTGACCCAGTCTGTAATACCTACATGTTTCAAGGAGAACACCATAGTCCCTGTGCCCAAGAATGCCAAGGTAACCCGTCTAAATGACTACCGCCGTGGCACTCACATCTGTTGCCCCGAAATGCTTTTAAAGGCTCACATCAACACCATCATTCCAGACACGCTGTACCCTTCTCCAATTCACATTCCACCCCAACAGATCCACAGGTGATGCAATCTCTGTTGCACTCCATACTGCCCTTTACCACCTGGACAAGAGGAACACCTATGTGAGAATGCTGTTCATTGACTATAGGGCAGCGTTCAACACGGTAGAGCCATCCAAGCTCATCACTAAGCTCAGGACCCTGGGACTGAACAACTTCCTCTTCAACTGGATCCTGGACTTCCTGACGGGATGCACCCAGGTGTTGAGGGTAGGCAACAACACATCTGCCACGATGACCCTCAGGGGTGCGTGCTTAGTCCCCTCCTGTACTCCCTGTTACCCATGACTGCGTGGCCAGGCACGACTCCTACACCATCATTAAGATTACTGATGACATGAAGGTGGTTTGCATGATCACAGACGACGATGAGACAGCCTATAGGGAGGAAGTCAGTGACCTGGCAGTGTGGTGACAGGACAACAACCTCTCCCTCAACGTCAGCAAGACAAAGGAGCTGATCATGGACTACAGGAAACGGAGGGCAGAGCACGCCGCCATCCACGTCGACAGGGCTGTAGTGGAGCGGGTCGAGAGCTTCAGGATCCTCCACATCAATAAGGTATTAACATGGTCTACACACACCAACACAGTCGTGAAGAAGGCACAACACGGCCGTTCCCCCTCAGGAGGCTGAAAAGATTTGTAGTGGGCCCTCAGCTCCTCAAAAGGTTTCACAGCTGCACCATTGAGAGCATCTTGATTGGCTGCATCACCGCTTGGTATGGCAACTGCTTGGCATTCAACCGCAAGGTGCTAAAACAGGGTAGTGCATATGGCCCAGTACATTACAGGGGCCGTGTTCCCTCCCATCTTTATAGCCAAGTTATCCTGACTCAGTACTGGTACCCCGTGTATATAGCCAAGTTATCGTTGACTCTGTACTGGTACCTCATGTATATAGCCAAGTTATCGTTGACTCTGTACTGGTACCCCGTGTATATAGCCAAGTTATCATGACTCAGTACAGGTACACCGTGTATATAGCCAAGTTATCATGACTCAGTACTGGTACCACGTGTATATAGCCAAGTTATCATGACTCAGTACTGGTACTCAGTGTATATAGCCAAGTTATTATGACTCAGTACTGGTACCCCATGTGTATAGCCAAGTTATCATGACTCAGTATTGGTACTCAGTGTGTATAGCCAAGTTATCATGACTCAGTACTGGTACCCCATGGATATAGCCAAGTTATCATGACTCAGTACTGGTACTCAGTGTATATAGCCAAGTTATCATGACTCAGTACAGGTACACCGTGTATATAGCCAAGTTATCATGACTCAGTACTGGTACCCCGTGTATATAGCCAAGTTATCATGACTCAGTACTGGTACCCTGTGTATATAGCAAGTTATCATGACTCAGTACTGGTACCCCATGTATATAGCCAAGTTATCATGACTCAGTACTGGTACCCCGTGTATATAGCCAAGATATCATGACTCAGTACTGGTACTCAGTGGATACAGCCAAGTTATTGTTGACTCAGTGCTGGTACCACGTGTATATAGCCAAGTTATCATGACTCAGTACTGGTATTTGGCCAAGTTATCATGACTCAGTACTGGTACCCTGTGTATATAGCCAAGTTATCATGACTCAGTACTGGTACCCCATGTATATAGCCAAGTTATTGTTGACTCAGTACTGGTACCCCGTGTATATAGCCAAGATATCATGACTCAGTACTGGTACTCAGTGTATACAGCCAAGTTATTGTTGACTCAGTACTGGTACCACGTGTATATAGCCAAGTTATCATGACTCAGTACTGGTACCCCGTGTATATAGCCAAGTTATTGTTGACTCAGTGCTGGTACCCCGTGTAAATAGCCAAGTTATCATGACTCAGTACTGGTACTCAGTGTATACAGCCAAGTTATTGTTGACTCAGTGCAGGTACCATGTGTATATAGCCAAGTTATCATGACTCAGTACTGGTACCCCGTGTATATAGCCAAGTTATCATGACTCAGTACTGGTACTCAGTGTATATAGCCAAGTTATCATTTGTCATTGTGTACAGTGCCTTGCGAAAGTATTCGGCCCCCTTGAACTTTGCGACCTTTTGCCACATTTCAGGCTTCAAACATAAAGATATAAAACTGTATTTTTTTGTGAAGAATCAACAACAAGTGGGACACAATCACGAAGTGGAACGACATTTATTGGATATTTCAAACTTTTTTAACAAATCAAAAACTGAAAAATTGGGCGTGCAAAATTATTCAGCCCCTATACTTTCAGTGCAGCAAACTCTCTCCAGAAGTTCAGTGAGGATCTCTGAATGATCCAATGTTGACCTAAATGACTAATGATGATGAATACAATCCACCTGTGTGTAATCAAGTCTCTGTATAAATGCACCTGCACTGTGATAGTCACAGAGGTCCGTTAAAAGCGCAGAGAACATCATGAAGAACAAGGAACACACCAGGCAGGTCCGAGATACTGTTGTGAAGAAGTTTAAAGCCGGATTTGGATACAAAAAGATTTCCCAAGCTTTAAACATCCCAAGGAGCACTGTGCAAGCGATAATATTGAAACGGAAGGAGTATCAGACCACTGCAAATCTACCAAGACCTGGCCGTCCCTCTAAACTTTCAGCTCATACAAGGAGAAGACTGATCAGAGATGCAGCCAAGAGGCCCATGATCACTCTGGATGAACTGCAGAGATCTACAGCTGAGGTGGGAGACTCTGTCCATAGGACAACAATCAGTCGTATATTGCACAAATCTGGCCTTTATTGAAGAGTGGCAAGGAGAAAGCCATTCCTTAAAGATATCCATAAAAAGTGTCGTTTAAAGTTTGCCACAAGCCACCTGGGAGACACACCAAACATGTGGAAGAAGGTGCTCTGGTCAGATGAAACCAAAATTGAACTTTTTGGCAACAATGCAAAAGTTATGTTTGGCGTAATAGCAACACAGTTCATCACCCTGAACACACCATCCCCACTGTCAAACATGGTGGTGGCAGCATCATGGTTTGGGCCTGCTTTTCTTCAGCAGGGACAGGGAAGATGGTTAAAATTGATGGGAAGATGGATGGAGCCAAATACAGGACCATTCTGGAAGAAAACCTGATGGAGTCTGCAAAAGACCTGAGACTGGGACGGAGATTTGTCTTCCAACAAGACAATGATCCAAAACATAAAGCAAAATCTACAATGGAATGGTTCAAAAATAAACATATCCAGGTGTTAGAATGGCCAAATCAAAGTCCAGACCTGAATCCAATCAAGAATCTGTGGAAATAACTGAAAACTGCTGTTCACAAATGCTCTCCATCGAACCTCAAAATTTCAGTCTCTCTATGTGCAAAACTGATAGAGACATACCCCAATTGACTTACAGCTGTAATCGCAGCAAAAGGTGGCGCTACAAAGTATTAACTTAAGGGGGCTGAATAATTTTGCACGCCCAATTTTTCAGTTTTTGATTTGTTAGAAAAGTTTGAAATATCCAATAAATGTCGTTCCACTTCATGATTGTGTCCCACTTGTTGTTGATTCTTCACAATAAAATACAGTTTTATATCTTTATGTTTGAAGCCTGAAATGTGGCAAAAAGTCGCAAAGTTCAAGGGGGCCGAATACTTTCGCAAGGCACTGTATTTATGCTTTGTGTTATTATTGTTCTATTATTCTCTCTGTATTGTTGGGAAGGGCCCCTAAGTCTTCATTTCACTGTTAGTCTACACCTGTTGTTTACAGGTGTCTGTCTGAACTGCCCCCAGGCTGGGCTGGGCTGGGCAAGCACACACTTGCCCCTGGCATTCTGACGGACAATACAACACACACACACACACACGCACAAGCACACACACACACACACACACACACACACACACACACACACACACACACACACACACACACACACACACACACACACACACACACACACACACACACACACACACACACACACACACACACACACACACACACACACACACACACACAGAGAGAGAGATGCAGCACATCCTGCATCCTAAACACCTCCTCTGCTGTAGCAGCCGTGGGATGGAATCTCCCGAACACACACTTCCGTCCCGGCCGACACACGCCCTCTTCAATGGCAAGGTTTGGTCCTTATGTCACAGTGCTCCTGATGATGACTGGAACTCCAGCCTCCCACAGCCAACGGCCAACAGAGAGGAAAGACCTTCCTGTTAATAAAATAGTTACTAAGAAAGATAAGTGAGAGTAGAACCAATATAAAGGAGGACAGAAGAATGAAAGAAAGATAAAAAGAAAGAAAGAGAGAGCGAGAGAGAGAGAGTGAAAGAGACACACAGAGAGACAGAGACAGAGAGAGAGAAAGAGAGAGAGAGAGAGAGAGAGAGACAGAGAGACAGAGACAGAGAGAGAGAGAGAGAGAGAGAGAGAGAGAGAGAGACACACAGAGAGACAGAGACAGAGACAGAGACAGAGACAGAGAGAGAGACAGAGAGAGAGAGAGAGAGAGAGTGAAAGAGACACACAGAGAGACAGAGACAGAGAGAGAGAGAGAGAGAGAGAGAGAGAGAGAGAGAGAGAGAGAGAGAGAGACACACAGAGAGACAGAGACAGAGAGAGAGAGAGAGAGAGAGAGAGAGAGAGAGAGAGAGAGAGAGAGAGAGAGAGAGAGAGACACACAGAGAGAGAGAGAGAGAGAGAGAGAGAGAGAGAGAGAGAGAGAGAGAGAGAGAGAGAGACACACAGAGAGACAGAGACAGAGAGAGAGAGAGAGAGAGAGAGAGAGAGAGAGAGAGAGAGAGAGAGAGAGAGAGAGAGAGAGAGAGAGACACAAACACACCCTACAGAGCCCCAGGACAGCAGCACAATTAGACCCAACCAAATCATGAGAAAACAAAAAGATAATTACTTGACACATTGGAAAGAATTAACAAAAAAACAGAGCAAACTAGAATGCTATTTGGCCCTACACAGAGAGTACACAGCGGCAGAATACCTGACCACTGTGACTGACCCAAAATTAAGGATAGCTTTGACTATGTCCAGACTCAGTGAGCATAGCCTTGCTATTGAGAAAGGCCGCCGTAGGCAGACATGGCTCTCAAGAGAAGACAGGCTATGTGCTCACTGCCCACACAATGAGGTGGAAACTGAGCTGCACTTCCTAACCTCCTGCCCATTGTATGACCATATTAGAGAGACATATTTCCCTCAGATTACACAGATCCACAAAGAATTCGAAAACAAATCCAATTTTGATAACCTCCCACATCTTCTGGGTGAAATTCCACAGTGTGCCATCACAACAGCAAGATTTGTGACCTGTTGCCACGAGAAAAGGGCAACCAGTGAAGAACAGACACCATTGTAAATACAACTCATATTTATGCTTATTTATTTTATCTTGTGTCCTGTATATATATATATATATATAACATGACATTTGTAATGTCTTTATTGTTTTGAAACTTCTGTATGTGTAATGTTTACTGTTAATTTTTATTGTTTATTTCACTTTATATATTCACTTTATATATTATCTACCTCACTTGCTACCTCACTTGCTATATTATCTACCTCACTTGCTTTGGCAATGTTAACACATGTTTCCCATGCCAATAAAGCCCTTGAATCGAATTGACAGAGACAGAGACAGAGAGTCCCCACAATGTCAAATGCTATTTCTAGGGGGTTTAGGGTTAAGGTTAGAATTAGTGTTAGGGTTAGAGTTAGAGTTAGAGTTAGGGTTAAGGTTAGGGTTAGGGGATAGGGTTAAGGTTAGGTTTAGGGTTAGGGTTAAGGTTAGGGTTAGGGGATAGGGTTAGGGTTAGGGTAAGGGTTATAGATAGGGTAAGGGTTAGGGTAAGGTTAGGGTTAGAGTTAGGGGATAGGGGATAGGGAAAATAGGATTTTACATGGTACTGAATGTTGTGTCCCCACAAGGGTGTTCTTCCTAGAATGACAGAGGGAGAGAAAGAGAGGTAGAGGACCTACCAAGTAGCCAAAATAAATGTTATGGAATCAGATAGGCCTCATCTAGCCACTAACAGGGACTCTCCCTCAGATTCTCACCCCGTCTCTCTATCCCTCCTCTCATCCTGTCATTGCCCGAGGGGCTGCCTGATGTAGTTCTCTTAAAATGTCCAGATGTTCAGCCGACACACACGTACACACATTGGCGTAATGAATAGAAGGTGTGTTTCCACTAAAGGTGTGTTGAAGTAAAAGAGACATGGAAAACATAAAGCTGTAACAGAAACCAAGACAAGGTGGGGTGAAGTAAAGACAACAGAGAAAGGAGTAATGGAAAGGGTTGAAAACAGAGAATGGGAGGGTAGAAAGACAAATACATATATACCATGTAACATGGAAAGAACAGGGATGGTGCAGAGAGAAAGAGATGCATGCATACACACACACACACACACACACACACACACACACACACACACACACACACACACACACACACACACACACACACACTAATATAGTTGGGGCAGGACTCTTCTTCCTGGAGCTGTTTTTATTGTTATTGAAAGAGCTCACGATGTTATCTTTTAATCACATCTCTGTCTACCCATGTCCCCCTTCTCTCTATTTCTCTATCACACTCCCCCTTTACCCCAGAGCCTCTGTTTCACTGGCTGGAATCCTCCATCCCCCTTCGTTTCTCTCCATCTCACTCCAACCTCTGTCCTGCTCTATTACAATAATACAACAAGGACTCTAACATTTTACGGACATCGTAAAGAGAGATTTATGTTGCTGTACGTCCTTCTACAAGTTTTACCGTACTGTGTATTTTTTCTTCACATATCAGCACCATTGGACAGATAGAAGATGTCACTCAGTGATCCCAACAGATTTTCAGAGCCTGTCTTTATCCCCTGACCCTGTCTCATATCGGCACACTCCGGCAAGCTGTTCCTTTTCTGGCAGGACAAAGGAATCCCCTCTGGTCCATTCAGCCCTATTCATCTGCATACAGGTGGTCCCAATTCACCCGCTGCGAGGGACACTCCTGCTCAATAGTGCTCCATGTGTCCACATGGCATTCTGCAGGGGGCAAATAGTGATACTAACTGACACACATAATGCCTAACTGGAAGCCTATACACACACACACACACACACACACACACACACACACACACACACGCACAAAGCGTTTCCTGTGTGTGTCAGTATGGGTTATATGGTATAACCAAAGGGTCTTCTGCCGTCCCTCGTAGCTGTGCACCTCCCCACTAAAGCACTTAGGATCATCCCTCCTACCAAAGTCATCATTGGCAACATCTAGAGATGGGTCCTGTCACTGTTCATTCTGCTCTCTGTCCTTCCTCTCCTCTGCTCTTTGGCCTAAACTGTTCTTACCTAGTATCACATCTCTTCATCTCTCTCTAAAACCCTTTCTTTCTTTCTCTCTTTCTCTCTTTCTTTCTTTCTTTCTTTCTTTCTTTCTTTCTTTCTTTCTTTCTTTCTTTCTTTCTTTCTTTCTTTCTTTCTTTCTTTCTTTCTTTCTTTCTTTCTCCCCCCTCATCTATTGCTCCCCTTCTCCCCTTCTCCCCCTCTCCCCTTCTCCCCCTCTCCCCCTCTCCCCTTCTCCCCCTCTACCCTTCTCCCCCTCTCCGCCTCTCTCCTTCTCCCCCTCTCCCCCTCTCCCCTTCTCCCCCTCTCCCCTTCTCCCCCTCTCCGCCTCTCTCCTTCTCCCCCTCTCCCCCTCTCCCCCTCTCCCCCTCTCCCCTTCTCCCCCTCTCCCCCTCTCCGCCTCTCTCCTTCTCCCCCTCTCCCCCTCTCCCCCTCTCCCCTTCTCCCCCTCTCCCCCTCTCCCCCTCTCTCCTCCTATCCTTCTCTTCTCCTGGTTTAGTCCTCTGTTCATCAACAGCCTCAGTGATCCCAGATGGGCTGATATGTAATCTACGGGGGCGAGGTGTGGCTGGCTGCATCCAAGTGTGTGTGTGGGTGGATGTGTGTGTGTGTGTTGTCATTTCTCAAAACCAAGCCCAAACATAATTGATGTTAGTGTGCAAAGGAATCTGTGTATGCATGTTTATAGTTGTTTTCGTGTGTATTTGTGTGTGTTTACGTGTGTGTGCGTGAGCATGTGTGTGTGTGTTTCTCAAAACCAAGCCTAAACATAGTGACCTGGTCACAACCTCATCCAGAATGCTGAGTATTGATTTCCCATCATCCCACAGAAGGAAAGAAAGAAATCGGATATGATTGTTGTCTTAGAGTGGCAACACAATGTGACTCAGACAGCCACAGACATTCTGAAACACACACACACACACACACACACACACACACACACACACACACACACACACACACACACACACACACACACACACACACACACACACACACACACACACACACACACACACACACAAGGACAATGAGTCTCTGTCAGGTCTCAGGTTTCCACTGAAATAGTAACCCCTGGTCTTATTCCCAGAGATGACCATGTTTCCAGTTAGGACAGTCATGTGTGTGTGTGTGTGTTTGTACAGTATGTGTGTATGTGTATGTGTGTGTGTTTGTACAGTATGTGTATGTGTATGTGTGTATGTGTTTGTGTTTGTACAGTATGTGTGAGTCTGTGTCAGTGTGTGAGAGAGAGAGAGAGAGAGAGAGAGAGGACCAAACAGGTATCATGGCACAGCATTGAAAGGTTATGGAGTCAAAGGTGAGCTATACTGCAGTAAAATAGTCCAATTTCAAATGTGTTTTATTTGACTCTGGATGTCTACAGGTTTAGTGCCCAGACACGGTCATATCTGCGATCAGACTGACCTCACCTTGATATCTTGAGTCTTGGCAAGGCAGGTACTGTAGTGCCAAACTCCTCTAGCCTACGCTCTTAGAAAAAAGGTTTTCAAAGGGGTTCTTCAGCTGTCCCCATAGGAGAATCCTTTTTGGTTCCAGGTAGAACACTTTTTGGTTCCAGGTAGAAGCATCTGCGAAAAGGGTTCTACCTGGAACCAAAATGGTTCTACCTGAAACCAAAGAGGGTTCTTCAAAGGCTCAAGTATGGAGACAACCGAAGAACCCTTTTAGGTTTTAGATAGACAGATTTTTTCTGAGATTGTAATACATGATTGGCTGACACCACATCATACCGGAGACAGCTATCAGAAATGCCAGTCTGTATTAACAACCGTTAATGGAGCCATGCTAGACCCCAATAAGACCTGCTGCTACCGTATGTAGACTAATGTAGACAGTACATGACAAGTTTCTTTCATCAGGAAGACTGAACAGTAGAATGGGTTGTGTGGGTGCTTCTGATGGCTCTGCCGTGTTCCTGGTTTAATCATCTAGATCCAGTCTACAGTCTTTTAAAGACATTGAAGAGGCATGTTGTTGTCATTCACACTAATGTACCAGTAGAAACATTTGGTCAATGCTGTTCACGACTGATATTCAAACTGGGGTGTTAATGTTACAGATGTCTACAAAGACCTCTCATGGGTGTCACTGATATTCCCTACAGTAAATACATGCACAAATCTTGGTCCACCTCCAAACATAGCTCAGTCCATGCTCGTTCACACAACACACAGACTGACAGTCATACAATTCAGCCTAACTAAGACTGCAGTATATGTAAAGGCCCTTTACAGAGCTTTTTTTTCAGACTGTGTGTCCTCTCCTTCTGTATTTCTCTTTCTCTTTCTCCCCTTTTCCATTCCTCTGTTCACTCGCACTCTGGTTTTCTGCTCTCTCTCTCTCTTTCTCTCTCTCGCTCCCTCTTTCTCTCTCTCTATCCCTCTCTTTCTGTCTTTCTCTCTCCATCTCTCTCTCCGTCTCTCTCTCTCTGTCTCTCTCTCTCTGTCTCTCTCTCTCTGTCTCTCTCTCTCTCTCTCTCTCTCTCTCTCTCTCTCTCTCTCTCCCTCTTTCCCTCTCCATCTCTGTTGTTAGTTTCTTAGGCTGGTATATTGGCAGAGTGTATCTTATTGCGCAAGCATCTGCTTGATTAAAAAGAACACACTCAGTCTACCACTTTCTCTGTGTCGGGGGCTGTCCCTCTGTCCTTCTGCCCCCCCCCCCCCCTCTGACTCTCTGGGAGTTTGTGTTAGAGGGAGTTTCTCTCTGGAGGACAAGTAAGTGAGATTCCAATCATGATTGATATGCACTGTGCAGGAGGTGTGTGTGTTTGCATGTTTATGCATGTGTGTGTGTTTACCTGTGTGTACGTGTTTGTGCATATGTGTATGCTTGGAACAGGCTGCTGTTGTCATGGCGAATAGAGGTTGTCCTAAATCATGCCAGTGGGAGTTAACGATGTCTAGATCATTACACACACACACACACACACACACACACACACACACACACACACACACACACACACACACACACACACACACACACACACACACACACACACACACACACACACACACACACACACACACACACACACACACACACACACAGTTTGTGAGGTTTATCCTTGGCAGATGTATGTGTTCATCATGTTCCTGTTGTCTGTGGGATTCTCTACTGAACTGACAAATACTGATGCACTGTGGTTAGGCCTGAAGACACAAGTTGACAGTGGAGGGCAGTGGAGGACAGTGGAGGACAGTGGAGGACAGTGGAGGACAGTGGAGGATAGTGAAGGACAGTGGAGGATAGTGGAGGATAGTGAAGGATAGTGGAGGATAGTGAAGGATAGCGGAGAATAGTGAAGGATAGTGGAGGATAGTGAAGGATAGTGGAGGATAGTGGAGGATAGTGAAGGATAGTGAAGGACAGTGGAGGATATTGGAGTCAGGTGGAGGATAGCCAGAATAGAAAGAGGAGTGGGAGGCCCCGGTGCACAACTGAGCAAGAGGACAAGTACATTAGAGTGTCTAGTTTGAGAAACAGATGCCTCACAAGTCCTCAACTGGCAGCTTCATTAAATAGTACCTGTCTCAAGGTCAACAGTGAAGAGGAGACTCTGGGATGCTGGCCTTCTATGCAGAAAGTCCAGAGAGGGAGGTGGTCTCACTGCAGACAGATGGTTTTCTCTATGAGACCAGACTAACAGACTTAGGAAGATGTAAGGGAAGTATTTAAGTAAAGGGATAGAGAGATTGGGAGGGGGGATATGGGGATAGTGAGGGGATAGAGAGATTGGGAGGGGGGATAGAGGGATAGTGAGGGGATAGAGAGATTGGGAGGGGGGATAGGGGGATAATGAGGGGATAGAGAGGTCGGGAGGGGGGATAGAGGGATAGTGAGGGGATAGAGAGATCGGGAGGGGGGATAGGGGGATAGTGAGGGGATAGAGAGATTGGGAGGGGGGATAGGGGGATAGTGAGGGGATAGAGAGATCGGGAGGGGGGATAGGGGGATAGTGAGGGGATAGAGAGATTTGGGAGGGGGGATAGGGGGATAGTGAGGGGATAGAGAGATCGGGAGGGGGGATAGGGGGATAGTGAGGGGATAGAGAGATCGGGAGGGGGGATAGGGGGATAGTGAGGGGATAGAGAGATCGGGAGGGGGGATAGGGGGATAGTGAGGGGATAGAGAGATCGGGAGGGGGGATAGGGGGATAGTGAGGGGATAGAGAGATCGGGAGGGGGGATAGGGGGATAGTGAGGGGATAGAGAGATCGGGAGGGGGGATAGGGGGATAGTGAGGGGATAGAGAGATCGGGAGGGGGGATAGGGGGATAGTGAGGGGATAGAGAGATCTGGAGGGGGGATAGGGGGATAGTGAGGGGATAGAGAGATCGGGAGGGGGGATAGAGGGATAGTGAGGGGATAGAGAGATCGGGAGGGGGGATAGGGGGATAGTGAGGGGATAGAGAGATCGGGAGGGGGGATAGAGGGATAGTGAGGGGATAGAGTCTGACACTAATAAATACATTCAACAGCTTCTCCGTTTCACCGTTTCTACATTATAGTAATGAAAGGTTTACAGAGAAAATGTTTTCAACGCGGTTAAAACTGTATCGCTCCATGGACTTCTTCTATCCCAATGAGCTAAGCAATGATGTCAGGGATATGATGTCACACAGGCTAAACTAATGGAGCGTTCTAACAGGGCGTTTTCCTGTACAATGTACATCATGGTCTAAATGGTCTAAATAGGAACATTATACAAATGTGTAATAAAGACATGAACAATAATACTGTAATAACTTAAAACAGCTAAATGCTCACAGATGTATGTACAGTATATAGGATAGAAAGACCATTGTCTAACCTCCCCACCAATTACATTCCTCTGATTACGGTGTAGGACTGGTGTGTGTTCTAAGTAGTGTTATAACAAGCTTAGGATCCCTGTCAGGCCGTAGGGTTCCGGAGTCTCACGGATCCTCCGTCCAGAAGGAATGTCGGGAGAGACGGGCGGCTGGGATCGGATGCATATCTCCCGTTGTCAATGGGAATAACAACTCAACCCTACTATAGGATTACAATGAACTGAGTTAAAGTCTACACATGGCCCAACAAACTAAATCTAACCAACGTGTGTGTGTGTGTGTGTGTGTGTGTGTGTGTGTGTGTGTGTGTGTGTGTGTGTGTGTGTGTGTGTGTGTGTGTGTGTGTGTGTGTGTGTGTGTGTGTGTGTGTGTGTATACAAACACACAGAGGAGGATGCAGAGATGAACAGGTTATAGCATTAAACAAAGGCTCTCAATGGCTGTACAGTATGTCACTGTATGTCAGTTCGACTATAGGGGTTAAGGGAAAGGTCAGGAGGATGTAGAGGAGGCTTGTGATTAGACCTAATGTTTTACAGTTTCTTTGATACAGATTTAGGATCTTATGATTGGACCTAATGTTTTACAGTTTCTTTGATACAGATTTAGGATCTTATGATTGGACCTACTGTTTTACAGTTGATTTGATACAGATTTAGGATCTTATGATTGGACCTACTGTTTTACAGTTGATTTGATACAGATTTAGGAACTTATGATTGGACTTACTGTTTTACAGTTGATTTGATTCAGATGTAAGAGCTTATAATTAGTCCTAATTTTAGGCAGTCATTGTAAATAAGAATTTGTTCTTAACTGACTTGCCTAGTTAAATAAAGGTTAAATAAATAAAATATAAATATACATGTTTTACCAGTTCTTTGGTTTTCTTCTTGTGTTTTCCCTGGCTGTGGCTCCAGTGTACAGTATGTAAATGTTTATTATGTGTAGGTCTGGGAGTTGTATGACTGATATAGAAGCTGTGGGATTTTCTCTTCTCTGGTTCTCTCTGTTTTCTCACTATTCTGGGACCGACCTAATAGCAGTCCTCACTATGTGGCTGGGTCACTGTGGTTCAGACCTGTACTTACACTACTACTACAACCTCTCTCTCTCTCCTTCCCACTCTTCTTACTCTCCTCTCTCTCTCTCTCTCTCTCTCTCTCTCTCTCTCTCTTTCCCCTCACTCTCTCTCTCTCTCTCTCTCTCTCTCTCTCTCTCTCTCTCTCTCTCTCAGTAAATACATCCTATGATGATTGATTCATTGCTTTCCGCTACTGACAACTATCTAATTTTACCTCGCTCTCCCTTATGCTTCCTTCCCCTCTCCCTCTTCCGTCTCCCCCTTGACTCCCTCAATCTTTCTCCCCCTCACTCCTCTCCCTCCATATTCCCTTGCTCTCTGCCTTTCTCTCCCCTCTCATCATATTTTATATCCTCTTTCTCTATCTCTCTCTCTCTCCCTCTCTCTCTCTCTCTCTCTCAATCTCCTCTATCTTTCTCTCCTCTCTCTCTCTCTCTCTCTCTCTCTCTCTCTCTCTCTCTCTCTCTCTCAATCTCATCTATCTTTCTCTCTCTCTCTCTCTCTCTCTCTCTCTCTCTCTCTCTCTCTCTCTCTCTATCTCCTCTCTCTTTCTCTCCTCTCTCTCTCTCTCTCTCTCTCTCTCTCTCTCTCTCTCTCTCTCTCAATCTCCTCTGTCTTTCTCTCCTCTCTCTCTCTCTCTCTCTCTCTCAATCTCCTCTCTCTTTCTCTCCTCTCTCTCTCGCTCTCTCTCTCTCTCAATCTCCTCTCTCTTTCTCTTCTCTCTCTCTCTCTCTCTCTCTCTCTCTCTCTCTCTCTCTCTCAATCTCCTCTCTCTTTCTCTCCTCTTCTCTCCTCTCTCTCTCTCCTCTCTCTCTCTCGCAATCTCCTCTCTCTTTCTCTCCTCTCTCTCTCTCTCAATCTCCTCTCTCTCTCTCCTCTCTCTCTCTCTCTCTCTCTCTCTCTCTCTTTCTCAATCTCCTCTCTCTTTCTCTCCTCTCTTTCTCTCTCTCTCTCTCTCTCTCTCTCTCTCTCTCTCTCTCTCTCTCTCTCTCTCTCTCTCTCTCTCAATCTCCTCTATCTTTCTCTCCTCTCTCTCTCTCTCTCTCTCTCTCTCTCAATCTCCTCTCTCTTTCTCTCCTCCCTCTCTCTCCCTCTCTCTCTCTCTCAATCTCCTCTCTCTTTCTCTCCTCTCTCTCTCTCACTCTCTCAATCTCCTCTCTCTTTCGCTCCCCTCTCTCTCTCTCTCGCTCTCTCTATCTCCTCTCTCTTTCTCTCCTCTCTCTCTCTCTCAATCTCCTCTCTCTTTCTCTCCTCTCTCTCTCCTCTCTTTCTATCTCTTTCTCTCCTCTCTTTCCATCAATTCAATTCAATTCAATTCAAGGGCTTTATTGGCATGGGAAACATGTGTTAACATTGCCAAAGCAAGTGAGGTAGATAATATATAAAGTGAATATATACAGTGAAATAAACAATAAAAATTAACAGTAAACATTACACATACAGAAGTTTCAAAACAATAAAGACATTACAACTGTCATATTATATATATACAGTGTTTTAACAATGTACAAATGGTTAAGGTATACAAGGGAAAATAAATTAGCATAAATATGGGTTGTATTTACAATGGTGTTTGTTCTTCACTGGTTGCCCTTTTCTGTGATGGCACACTGTGGTATTTCACCCAGTAGATATGGGAGTTTATCAAAATTGGATTTGTTTTCGAATTCTTTGTGGATCTGTGTAATCTGAGGGAAATATGTATCTCTAATATGGTCATACATTGGGCAGGAGGTTAGGAAGTGCAGCTCAGTTTCCACCTCATTTTGTGGGCAGTGAGCACATAGCCTGTCTTCTCTTGAGAGCCATGTCTGCCTACGGCGGCCTTTCTCAATAGCAAGGCTATGCTCACTGAGTCTGTACATAGTCAAAGCTTTCCTTAATTTTGGGTCAGTCACAGTGGTCAGGTATTCTGCCGCTGTGTACTCTCTGTGTAGGGCCAAATAGCATTCTAGTTTGCTCAGTTTTTTTGTTAATTCTTTCCAATGTGTCAAGTAATTATCTTTTTGTTTTCTCATGATTTGGTTGGGTCTAATTGTGCTGTTGTCCTGGGGCTCTGTAGGGTGTGTTTGTGTTTGTGAACAGAGCCCCAGGACCAGCTTGCTTAGGGGTCTCTTCTCCAGGTTCATCTCTCTGTAGGTGATGGCTTTGTTATGGAAGGTTTGGGAATCGCTTCCTTTTAGGTGGTTATAGAATTTAACGTCTCTTTTCTGGATTTTGATAATTAGTGGGTATCGGCCTAATTCTGCTCTGCATGCATTATTTGGTGTTCTACGTTGTACACGCAGGATATTTTTGCAGAATTCTGCGTGCAGAGTCTCAATTTGGTGTTTGTCCCATTTTGTGAAGTCTTGTTGGTGAGCGGACCCCAGACCTCACAGCCATAAAGGGCAATGGGCTCTATGACTGATTCAAGTATTTTTAGCCAAATCCTAATTGGTATGTTGAAATTTATGTTCCTTTTGATGGCATAGAATGCCCTTCTTGCCTTGTCTCTCAGATCGTTCACAGCTTTGTGGAAGTTACCTGTGGCGCTGATGTTTAGGCCAAGGTATGTATAGTTTTTTTGTGTGCTCTAGGGCAACAGAGTCTAGATGGAATTTGTATTTGTGGTCCTGGTGACTGGACCTTTTTTGGAACACCATTATTTTGGTCTTACTGAGATTTACTGACAGGGCCCAGGTCTGACAGAATCTGTGCATAAGATCTAGGTGCTGCTGTAGGCCCTCCTTGGTTGGTGACAGAAGCACCAGATCATCAGCAAACAGCAGACATTTGACTTCGGATTCTAGCAGGGGGAGGCCGGGTGCTGCAGACTTTTCTAGTGCCTGCGCCAATTCGTTGATATATATGTTGAAGAGGGTGGGGCTTATGCTGCATCCCTGTCTAACCCCACGACCCTGTGTGAAGAAATGTGTGTGTTTTTTGCCAATTTTAACCGCACACTTGTTGTTTGTGTACATGGATTTTATAATGTCGTATGTTTTACCCCCAACACCACTTTCCATCAGTTTGTATAGCAGACCCTCATGCCAAATTGAGTCGAAGGCTTTTTTGAAATCAACAAAGCATGAGAAGACTTTGCCTTTGTTTTGGTTTGTTTGGTTGTCAATTAGGGTGTGCAGGGTGAATACATGGTCTGTTGTACGGTAATTTGGTAAAAAGCCAATTTGACATTTGCTCAGTACATTGTTTTCATTGAGGAAATGTACGAGTCTGCTGTTAATGATAATGCAGAGGATTTTCCCAAGGTTACTGTTGACACATATTCCACGGTAGTTATTGGGGTCAAATTTGTCTCCACTTTTGTGGATTTGGGTGATCAGTCCCTGGTTCCAAATATTGGGGAAGATGCCAGAGCTAAGGATGATGTTAAAGAGTTTTAGTATAGCCAATTGGAATTTGTTGTCTGTATATTTTATCATTTCATTGAGGATACCATCAACACCACAGGCCTTTTTGGGTTGGAGGGTTTTTATTTTGTCCTGTAACTCATTCAATGTAATTGGAGAATCCAGTGGGTTCTGGTAGTCTTTAATAGTTGATTATAAGACCTGTATTTGATCATGTATATGTTTTTGCTCTTTATTCTTTGTTATAGAGCCAAAATGATTGGAGAAGTGGTTTACCCATACATCTCCATTTTGGATAGATAATTCTTTGTGTTGTTGTTTGTTTAGTGTTTTCCAATTTTCCCAGAAGTGGTTAGAGTCTATGAATTCTTCAATTACATTGAGCTGATTTCTGACATGCTGTTCCTTCTTTTTCCGTAGTGTATTTCTGTATTGTTTTAGTGATGTCTTTCTCTCCTCTCTCTATCTCTTTCTCTCTCTTTATATCTCTTTTTCTCTCTATCTATCTTTTTCTCTCCTCTCTCTCTATCTCTCTCTCTCTCTCTCTCTTTCTCTCTTTCTCTCCTCTCTCTCTCTCTCTCAATCTCCTCTCTCTCTATCTCTCTCTCTCTCTCTCTCTCTTTCTATCTATTTCTCTCCTCTCTCTCTCTCTCAATCTCCTCTCTTTCTATCTCTTTCTCTCCTCTCTCTCTCTCTCTCTCTCTCTTTCTATCTCTTTCTCTCCTCTCTCTATCTCTTTCTATCTCTCTCTCTCTCTCTCTTTCTCTCTCTTTCTCTCTTTCTCCCTCTTTCTCTCTTTCTCCCTCTTTCTCTCTTTCTCTCTCTTTCTATCTCTTTCTCTCCTCTCTCAATCTCTTTCTCTCCTCTCTCTCCCTCTTTTTCTCCTCTCTCTCTCTCCATTGCTCTTGCTCTTTTTCCTCAGCTGTGTAGTTCTAGTTCTGCATGGTGACACGGCTGTTTCTGTTCACTCCAAAATACATGTAGCTTTATCGGGTCCCAGGGATCAAGTTTCATCACCCCAACCTCTCCATAGGTCCTCTCTATCCTGTCTCTCTCTCTGTCTCTGTCTCTGTCTCTGTCTCTGTCTCTGTCTCTGTCTCTGTCTCTGTCTCTCTCTCTCTCTCTCTCTCTCTCTCTCGCTCTCTCTCTCCCTCTCTATCTCTCGCTCTCTCGCTCTCTCGCTCTCTCTCTCTCTCTCTCTCTCTCTCTTTATTTCCCTCTCTTCCCTCCATGTCTAATTTCCTGGCCCTGGCTGTGACTTTGTGCAGTAAAGTGAATGGCATAATTAGACTCACACACTCATAATTGGCTCTTTCCCGTCTCCATTCAGAATCACCATTTAAAAGCTCACCCTTCGCACTATGTGTGTGTGTGTGTGTGTGTGTGTGTGTGTGTGTGTGTGTGTGTGTGTGTGTGTGTGTGTGTGTGTGTGTGTGTGTGTGTGTGTGTATGTCAGCGTGTGTGTAGCCTCATTAGTACTCCCTGTAATGTCTTCCCAGGGCTGTTCCCCCCCCCCCCCCCCAGGTCTAAAGACAGGCAAGGCCAGCCAGACTCAATATAGCCTGATTATAATGATCCCAGTCAGAACAGAACTGCTGTGCATTAACAGCCTGCTCTCTGCTATTACCAGACATTATTATAATTATAGCACTTACAGATCTATTGTTCATTATGGACCTATTCTGAACTGTTCTGTACACCGCCTCCGTTGACCTCGGATGGAGCTAGAAACCACATACAGTGAGCTCCAAAAGTATTGGGACAGTGACACGTTGTTGTTGTTTTGTCTCTGTACTCCAGCACTTTGGATTTGAAATGATACAATGACTATAAGGTTAAAGTGCAGACTGTCATCTTTGATTGGAGGGTGTTTTCATCCCTATCAGGTGAACCGTTTAGAAAGTACAGCACTTTTTGTAGATAGTCCCCCCATTTTAGGAGACCAAAAGCATTGGGACAGGTTCACTTATATGTGTATTAAAGTAGTACAAAGTTTCGTAGCACACAGAGATTACATTAAGATCGAGACTACACATCTGTTGGATGCATTTGCTGTTTGTTTTGGTTGTGTTTCAGATTATTTTGTGCCCAATAGGATTGAATGTTAAATGATGTGTTGCGTAATTTTGGAGTCACTTTTATTGTAAATAAGAATAGAAAATGTTTTTAAACACTTCTACATGAATGTAGATACTACTATGATTACAGATAACCATGAATCAGTCATGGATAATGAATATCATACCCCCCATCACCTCCCCTGTTACTTTATTGGTGAGAGGTTAGCATTTATTGGGGATATGATACTTCTGCATATGTAAGTGAATTTGTCCCAATACTTATGGTCCCCTAAAATGGGGGAACAACAGTATGTACAAAAAGTGGTGTAATTTCTAAACGGTGAACCCTATATGGACGAACATGGTCACTGTGCCAATACTTTTGGAGTTCACTGTATATCCCTGTCGCCTGGATACAGACAAACTGGGTGCTTTAGGATGGTGACCAACCGTTTTCCTCAATTCAGTGTGCTTATCCACAATACTTCAAATATCTGTCCAATGGGTGATATCAGAATATCAGTTGTACGTGCTGAGTGACTGGAACAGTCCTGACTGACAGCTGAGTGACTGAAACAGTCCTGACTGACAGCTGAGTGACTGGACAGTCCTGACTGACAGCTGAGTGACTGGAACAGTCCTGACTGACAGCTGAGTGACTGGAACAGTCCTGACTGACAGCTGAGTGACTGGAACACTCCTGACTGACAGCTGAGTGACTGGAACAGTCCTGACTGACAGCTGAGTGACTGGACAGTCCTGACTGACAGCTGAGTGACTGGAACACTCCTGACTGACAGCTGAGTGACTGGACAGTCCTGACTGACAGCTGAGTGACTGGAACAATCCTGACTGACAGCTGAGTGACTGGAACAGTCCTGACT